>NC_089773.1:8882500-9005000 GCF_040412425.1 Macrobrachium rosenbergii
CCTTTATCCCTCTACACCTTTCCCCCTTTTCCATTAATCCCTGTTTCTTCCTCTTCCATTCCCCCGCCCGCATTCTCCCCTTCCACCCATCCCACGCCCATTCCTAACCCGCCCCATTCCATCATTCTATCCCGTCAGAGCTGATCAATAGGTGATCAGAGGGGTCCCTTTCTCCGAATCATCTTGTGACCAGTGTAGGTGATCTTTGATCAACAGATGACGATGATACTACTCAAGATTAATCCACTGGCTGCCTACCTTACCTCGTAGGTTTATACGCGCGCGTGCGCACAAGCGCGTGGATAAGGATAGAGGATAAACTAGGATAGATAAAGATGGACTTGGATAAGTTGAGGAAAAAATGTGTAGGCGACCGCGTCAAGGGAAAGATTTTTTTTTTTAACTTGTGAGGAAAGACTGGTCATAGTGTCATTGAAAGAGAGAGAGAGAGAGAGAGAGAGAGAGAGAGAGAGAGAGAGAGAGAGAGAGAGAGAGAGAGAGAGAGAGAGAGCATATACATCTCTTCGTTGAAATAGTTCACAAACTTTTTTTTTTTCCTTCCCATCTCCTGTAGGTTAATGATTCCTTCGCTTACCTGAGAGAGAGAGAGAGAGAGAGAGAGAGAGAGAGAGAGAGAGAGAGAGAGAGAGATTCAGAGTATCACTGTGAGAGGGAGTTTCAGGACATCACTCTGAGAGAGAGAGAGAGAGAGAGAGAGAGAGAGAGAGAGAGAGAGAGAGAGATTCAGAGTATCACTGTGAGAGGGAGTTTCAGGACATCACTCTGAGAGAGAGAGAGAGAGAGAGAGAGAGAGAGAGAGAGAGGGGGTTTCTAACTCACTACCTGGAGAGAGAGAGAGAGAGAGAGAGAGAGAGGTCAGATTCACCACCTGGAGAGAGAGAAAGAGAGAGGAGAGAGAGAGAGAGAGAGAGAGAGAGAGAGAGAGAGAGAGAGAGAGAGATTCACTGAAAACACATTTGCTGTATGCGCGCGAGCATAAGTTTTGAAATCAAACTGAAAAGGGGCGGGGTACCCCTGGTAGGTAGGCAGGGGAGGCCCTAGGGCGCCCCTAGACGGCCCCTACACAGTCCTAGGGCCTTGGCCGGGGCCTGGGGCGGTGACCACCACCGCCTGCTGCCACCGCCTCCCATTAGCGCAATTAAAAGCCGCTCTATCACTCTTCAACAAGTCGTATATAGGGGGGGCCAAATTGCCTTCCGGGTCGTTAGTTATCAATGGCCGAATTCGGGGGCCCGATGGTTTATCTGAGTCCATAGGACATCCCCCCCCCTCCCCTCCAACCCACCCCCCCAAAGGTTTCATTATTGTAATTGCTCCTCTTCCCGATTCATCTGGGATTAACATGATATTTTTGCCTTTTGGGGCAGTTTTTTTTTTTGCTCTGTTTTTTTTTTTCAGGAGGGGTGTGGTGGTAGGGGGCGGGGGCGGGGTGGGGGTTTAGGTGACTGAACCAGCCAGCCACCGCCCTGTCATACGTAAACCTGGGATGCTGTTTTTGCTGTTCTTGTTTTTGACCTAGATGTCCTTGTTTTTGCGAATTCTTCTTCTTTGCAAATACGTGCATCAGAGTTTTGATTTTCGGCAGAAGTTTGGGTTTTTGGCCCATTTTTTTTCCCCGGGAGGGGTGTACTGTAGATTGGGGGTGTTAGGAAACTGGACCCACCACCGCCCTATCATATTTCAACCTTTACTTCCTATTTTTGTTGTTCTTGTTTGACCTAAATGTCGTTGTTTCCTTGTTCTAGCAAATACATGCATCCAAGTTCTGTTGTGGTGTTAAATCTTTTGGGACAGTTTTTCGGGAGAGGTATGAGGGTGTTAAAGCAACAGGCCCACCCACCCACTGCCCCGTCATATCCAAGCTTTGCTTTCTGTTTTTGTTGTCCTTGTTTGACGTAGACACCCTTGTTTCCTAGCTTGCAAACACAAGCATCAGAATTCTGCTCACCCAGCAAATCTCTTGCTTTCACATTTTTTCGACATAAAGCCCAGATGGGGACCTACATAAACCCGAGTTCCTGCTTTTTTTGTCCTTGTTTTGACCTAGATGTCCTTGTTTTTGCAATTTCCTTGTCGGAACAAATGCAGGACGCAAGAGAGCTTTGGTTTTTAATTAAAATAAGTACCGAGACCCCGACAGTTTATGACAGCGCGTCAGTTGGGCCCAATAGCTTTTGTGTGAATGATTCGACGGCCGGCCGCGAGGTTGGTGTTTCTATGTATAAATTCGCCTAATGGAAATTACTCTGAAGTTGCTGATGTTGAGCTACTGATTGCTGGTAATTTATCTGTCGATGTTGCTGTGATTTACCTGTCGATGTTTTTGCTGTATTTTATCTGTCGATGTTGCCGGAATTGAGCTGTTGCTTTTGTTGCTGTATTTATGCGTAGATTTTGCTGTAATTTATCTAGTGATTTTACCGCAATATACTTATTGATGTTGCTGTAATTTATCTGCTGATGTTTTTGCTGTATTTTATCTGCTTTTTTTATGTAACTTATCTATAGATGTTGCTGGCATTTAGCTGTTGCTTTTGTTGCTATAATTTATTTATTGATGTTGCTGTAAGTAATCCATTGAAGTTGCTGTAATTTTTTTTTATTGATTTGGTCAAACTTCTTAAAAAGTTTCGCAAAATTATTCAGGCAGATTTTGTCAATCTTCCGAAGAAGTTTTGCAAAACCATACAAACAGGTTCTGTCAAACTTCCAAAGAAGTTTTGTGGGAAATACAGAGATTTTGCAAAAATCAGCAGTAGACATATTTTGTCCAACCATCCTAAGAAATTTAGCAACAAATCTGCTGAGAGATTTTCTCAGCCCTCCCAAGAAGTTTGGGGAAAAAATTGAAAAAATCTGCAAGAAGTTTAGCAAAAAATCTGATAAAATCTGCACTCAGGATTCATCTCGTTTTTAAAGAGATTTCGCAAAAATCTTAATGTTGATTACTTTAACTTTCCCAAGAAAATTTTTTAAAATCTGCACACAGGTTTCTTCAATTTCTCAAACCGATTTTGCAAAAATCTGCACACAGAATTATTCGACTTTTTACAAAAAATTTGCAAAATTCTGCCCACAGATTATTCAACTTTTTACAGAAAATGTGCAAAAATCTTAATATAGACTTCGACTTTTTAAAAAGTTTAGCAAAAATCTGCACAAAGATTTTGTCAACCCTCAAGAGAAATTTTACCAAAATCCTTTGCCAGATTTTTCAAAAAAAAATTTTGTTAAAATTAACCAGAATTTTGGACAGTCTGACAGATATAGTCGACCTTCCCAAGAAGAAGTTTGGCAGAAGTTCTCCCATGAGATTTGGCAAAAATCTGCCAACATACTTGATTGGTGTTAACTGGAACATTTACCTAATCTCTCTCTCTCTCTCTCTCTCTCTCTCTCTCTCTCTCTCTCTCTCTCACATAATGTCAGAACTACATAATGATTACATATATATATATATATATATATATATAGAGAGAGAGAGAGAGAGAGAGAGAGAGAGAGAGAGAGAGAGAGAGAGAGAGAGAGAGAGAGAGAGAGAGAGAGAGAGAGACGCCAGGCCTTACCACAAATAAATACTAATGCTACCATGCCCACCTGCGAACACAAAGATATATACAAACATCACAGGTGTAGATCCCGAGCCATTCATAAAAGTTGTATTTTATGAATGGAGACCTAAAATAAGAAGGTATTTTTTTATTTGTGTTTTTTGTTTGTTTTCAGTTAAGCGGGACTTTCGAGTTGGTTTTTTCATGTTTTTATTATTTATTACTGTTCTTGTTATTCACGGATTCGATCCTCGGAGCGGGGTAAAAAAGAGAGGACTCCTTTACTTAATTTTTGTCAGGATTTGAATTTTAGGAAAATTACCTTACGCATGTAAAGCTAATTTATAATTAACTAGAATATTCTCTTTATTTTTTAATATACCTGAATGTCGGTACACCTGGAAAATTCGTTTCCGTTCATCTGGCTGAATTTACCTGAATATGTAGTTACTTGCTTAAATAAGTATATACCTATATACATATATAGGTACCTGTATATTTAGATACTCGTATATATAGATATGTGTATAGATACCTATGTATATATTTACTTTCACTTATAGTTATATTTTTTATGTTAACTATGTAATAGTTAAATGTATATATATATATATATATATATATATATATATATATATATATATATATATATATATATATATATATATATATATATATATATATATATATATATATATATATATATACTTATATATATATATATATATATATATATATATATATATATATATATATATATATATATATATATATATATATATATATATATATATATATATATATATATATCACAGATATATATATATATATATATATATATATATATATATATATATATATATATATATATATATATATATATATATACATATCATTAATTGTATATACACTTACCTGTAATCTTACCTGTATACAAATTCACCTGTACATAAATTTGCTTGCATACACAGTTACCTGTAAATCTATGTATGGGGTTTCTGTACAGGTAAAATTCCTCTGGCCATTAGTGGATTCCATCTGGGCCTAATGGATTACTGGGCTTTTTCCCCGGTGGATTTTATTAGCGGCCTAATGATGGTTGTGGAGGGATTAATATTATAATAATAATAATAATAATAATAAATAATAATAATAATAATAATAATAATAATAATAATAATGGAAATATTATTATTCAATACACGAATCTTTATCATATTGAATATATGTCTCTCTCTCTCTCTCTCTCTCTCTCTCTCTCTCTCTCTCTCTCTCTCTGAAAGCATTGTCATGAACTAGTCTTGCGTTAACATATCAAGCAGCGAAATGTTAATGTGGTGGTCAGTTAGCTGTTGCTGGTCGCAGTCGGAAATGTAGAAAGACGAAAGAGAGAGAGAGAGAGAGAGAGAGGGAGAGAGAGAGAGAGAGAGAGAGAGAGAGAGACGTGGCAACAGCGCCTCCTCTTCACCGTCTCAAAGGTTCATTAAAATTGCAAATCTTATTTACTGAGTCACTGCCACAGACCAGATTGGATTACAGGGTGGCGCAAAAACTTTACCACACACAAAAAAAATCTGCGGGTTTGGGATGGATAGTTTTCATATTTTCGACAAGGGCAAGGAGGATGTTTTTTCTCTCTCTCTCTTTCTCTTTCTCTCTTTCTCCTCGCCCCCTTTCTCCTCCCTGCCTGATAGCAGAGAGAGAGAGAGAGAGAGAGAGAGAGAGAGAGAGTGAGTCTAGGCTAGTGAAGGCGACATTTGAAAACATATATCGTCTTATACCATATTTTTTTCATAAAGGGAGTTTTTTTTAGTAAGAAAAAACTATCCCAATGTTTGAAAGAACTTTCGAAGAGGAATCAAGGGTTACAAAAAGGAAGAGGTTCTACAGAAACTTCACCAATGACTCCAGTATCCTTGCGAGTCTGTAGTTACTTAATAATGTGGATGTTATTCAGTTTGTTTTTAAGGTTTGTCACATGAATTTTGTTTTTTAAGCTTTTTTTGGGAATACTGGGATAATTCAAGTATTGCTGTATACGTAAAATGTGTGTATTTTATGTATTAATGGCAATTATGTATATGTGATGGTGTATACAACTTGTTTTAGGCCTATGTATTTCCCAATTCCTCAGAATTTCATAAAGAAAGACCTCAGTAAGAAGCAGGGATTTTTAAGGAAAGGACCCAAACCAAATGAATTTGACCCCTAACCTGTCCTGACCTGACCCAATCTGGGCTTGGGCTGCTAGGCGTATCAGTAATTTTTTTTTCTCCAGTTAATTTTTTTATTTATTATTTTTAGTGTCTCACCGAAATAAAAAATAAAAAGGGTAAAACTTGACAATAGTTGCTGGCCTGGTTCCCACCAGTCGCCGACCAGACAAGTTACCACCATTTTGGGGAGTCCAGGAGGGCAAAGCCTCCCCCCCCCCCGGCCAGGTCAGGGCACGTCGCCCTAAGTCAGGTTAAGTAGGTAAGATCTGGTTAGGTCAGGACCTGGCATTACAGGAAAGGCTAGGTATATTTATGTATGAGGAACCTGTCCCGGCCGACGACTGGCAGGAATCAGGCCGTGCAACTATTGTAAAGTTTTACCATAAGTTGTTAGGCCTACTTAATAGCCTAGCCTACATAACATTTCTAACTTAACCTAAGATGCTAGTGTCATAACCCAGCCTTTCAGGGGTTAGGCCCAGCCTAACCTGACCCACCATTGGAAAGCGTTAAAGAGAACGTTTGATCTAGGCAAGGTTAATTGTCCACGTGTGAGTTTAAAATGATACTTTAATATCCCCTATGGTTACTGTTAACAATATTTAAGTTAATGCATTTGAGGGGACAGACAGTCAATGAGCTGACTGGTCATAACACCCTATTACAGGTTAGGTTATGGTATATTTTTGTTCTTATTTTTTACTTTAATACCATAGCTCTACTCAGTGTTTAGTACCTGTCCCATAGGAATTAATGTTTAAAACTTAAAATTAAAGATGGTAAAAATCTCAGTAACTGTAAATTTGCTGTAAATTTTTAGTATGATTTTTTTATTACTTTTATTCAGGAGACTAAAGAGCACTTTGTAAAGAAACAATTTTTTTATAATGCCTTGTAATTCATGTAACTTGGAAAAACAACTGATTAGAAAATTTTTTCAGTTGGTAATTCTGTATATTAGCTCCGTGCCTGTTTTTACCTTTTCAACTGGTTTTTTCTACACTTTTAGGGGTTCTGATACTGGCGGTGCATCTGTTTGTTGTTGGCCAAATGGAATGTCCCTTCGCTGTGTTTAGTACTGGCCCAGGGGGGGTTGGGTACCCATACGTTGACAAGTTATTGCACCTGCCGGACGGGATATGAACTGTTCGAAACAGACGTAGCCGTGCTCTGTCTTGCGAAGATTGCGTATGGAAACACCTTGTTGGATGGACTTCGGGGGTTAATTACAGGTTAATTAGACACGAGCGCCAAAAATGAAAGGTAAATTCTTAATTAGCAACCATAAAACTGTAGAAAAAGTCAAGCTATATTGCCGTCGGCAACGCGGAGCTACCCTATAGTTCTACCTTTCAGTTAAATAACTAAAAGTCTTGGCACACTCCAGTAGGTAAATTTGGCACTGCTGACCACATGACTGGAAAGTGGGGACAACTTATGATGCAGACTGCTGAGTTGGGCAAGACTGCTGTGCATTTAGGTCACTATTGTCTGCAGAATGTCACTTAACAGACTCCTGTACTTATTAGTTACATTATTATGATAACATTTTGCTATGCCATCATTTATAAACAGATCTCTTAAACTAAATATTAAATGTTAGGTACAGGTTAAGGATTGTGTAGAATTGCTGCTAGCTGTAGGAAATATTCAAGAACAGGATATAATGGTCTTTAATACTTAACAAGACTTTTGTTACTTATCAGAAAACCAGACCCACCAAGTGCCTGATAATTTGGGGGCTGCCGTACTCATTTCGCTTACTGATATATTAAAATATTTGGTGTTATGGTAGTCGAGGCAATATGTAACCTTCATTTGATTATTTTAAAGCAGTGGTTTGTAACAATGAAATACGAAAATAATTTAAACAATTTAAACATTTTCTTAGTTCTGTTTCATATAGATTTTCAGTTGATCATCATCATTGGGATTGCTGTAAAAAATAGTTTTGGGACTTTTTACATATATAAATGTACCATAATTAGTTTTATACCTGTTTGTAAAATGTACAGTACTCTGTATTCATGGTAAACTATCTTTTGAAATATATATAGTTTTCATGAATCTCTACTTATATTTCAGATGGGTCTGTTGAACAGTTACACAAACTGCAACTTGCTTTATTGTTGGGCACTGAAGAAATTTTTACCAGTCGAGAAGAAATTTAGGTAGTGACAAGGAGGTAGGCCCCTACACAAAGTAAGTGTACTTTTTCAAATTCCTTTTATTTTATGTAGAACCATCTTCGTCAGTATACTTGGAGTTTTGTAGCGCAATTTTTGAAATGTGATTAGTTTCTTTGGGATTTCTCAGCTTAATATTGACTGAAAATACTTTTTGATTCTAAATACTTTAGGTTATCGTGTTGTAAGGCCTGATTTGTGAATGCTAATGTGTGTGTTTGAGGTAAAAGACCATTTCGTTTACCAATATGATTTATACCTGCTGTATAGAGAAGAAATTCATTGTTTAGGGTAGAATTTTCTAATTACTAAGTTCAGAATTTAAGAGTAATTCCAGGAATTACAATTCAACAGTTTTTTGTTAGTTGAATATTTCAGTCTTTCATTTCATTAGTTTCCTTTTCATTTTTTCTTAAAACTTGTTTACATTTATTGTAGTTTTCCTGGATTAATTAGCAATGGCTGAGAAATGCATAAAAGATAAGGTTTGATACCTTATTGTACAAGTAATACTTGCTTTCTAGAGAAGAAACTCATTGTTTTGGTCTTATAAAGGGTACAAGTTTATTTCAATCTTAAGTCTCACTTTGATACGAGGGGCACTGGTATTCACAGAACATATCAGGGAGCTTTGCACTTCAGTATTATTATTTTTCTTTTTTCTGTTTCAGGCCTTCAAAACTAAGACCAAGGATGGGAAACATCACACAGCAGTCGGTTTCTTCAAAGTTGTATGATGCTGGAGGTATTAATTGAACTGTCTTTCACTACACTGTGACTGAAGCCTTATGCAGTTCATATATGGCTGACAGGTGTGGCCACTCTTATGAAAAATGAGCATCTGTGTGAAACTGGTGGTTGGGTCTTATTTGAGGGTAAAAGTGAATTATTGATATGGGGGTTGCTTGCCAAAAAGAAAAATGCCCAAAGGAGGTTTGGCCATCTTGCACCTACCCTTGGGAATTTTACCTTGAAATTTCGTTTTCCATGAAAAATTAACGTCCTCTGATTATGGATCCCATGAGCTTCAAGTGACTCAGAAAATGCTACTTCTTATGGAACCGCTCTGAACATTCCTGTGGATAAACAAAGAATGATTAGAGTTCATGAGCTGAGTCAAAGAAGGAACTTTGAACTGTTAGGCTGTTTTGATGGAAGAAGACCTGTACTCTATATTCACCTGTGTTGATGCTACTGTTCTCTGGCTCATTTCTCGGCAGATATCTTGGTTGACTGGAGCAAGTGCAGAACAGAATTTGCTCTGATGTGATGGTAATATAAACAGGTACCTGATAGAAATACCTGATGAGCTAGGTATGGAAAACTTTTAGAGCACTGCATAGGTTTCAGTAACGAGAGGTATTCAGACTTCTGTAGACAAGTGCACCATTTATCAGGGCATGTTCCTTCCCTGATCTTTGATTCTGTTACATTAAGATCAAGTCATTGTTTAAAACATGAAGGATAGAAGGATATTCATGTGAATTTAACGGGAAGAGGTCACGGCTGCTCCTGCTGGATTAAGCCTAGTGAAATAATCCAAAGATGGCCTGTTGGCTCTGTTGACTGCTGTACAACCTTTAATGTGTTCTGAGTGCACTAAATCCAGTTTCTACTATAAATTGACCTGTTTTTGTTGGTATTGTTAACAGAGTAGTTTACTAAGACAGCTGAGTCATTATTAATTAATTTACATTAAGGCTACTTTGATTAGCTGTTTGAATCTCATGTTAGTTAGAAAAAAGAACGCGTGTGTTTTGTCATGAAAGTTTTCTTACATATTTTTCTCATAATAATAAGAAAAATGTTTATCCTTCGTAAATATTATTAGTGTGTTTTCTACCTGTTAGTACTGTAGACTTTATTATAGTACCATATTGCAGCAGTGGCCAAGTCTTCATGAATTCAGTCAAAAAATGTAAATTTTAAGACTTTTCATGTGTAGGTCTATATGGATTAGCTGTTTCAATACGTTGAAGTATTTTGTTTGATATAGTCCTAAATCAAGAAAGACATTTTTTGTTCTTCCAGTTTGAAGGAGCATTGCTTAGACCTTGTTGCAACAAGTTTTAGTACAATTTTGTCTTTTGTTTGACAAAGACCTAAATCAAGAGAGAGGTTTTCTGTTGTTGTAGTTTAAATTACTTAGGCCTATTACTCAGGCCTTGTTGCAAGTTTAGTTGGTGATACACAGGTGTTGAAATGCAAGATAAAAAAAAAGTATTAAAATGTTAGTTAGGTGACTGGTTACAAGTTCCTTCATTTGGGAGAACTAACACCTCCCCCCTCCCTCTATATTGATTGTAAAGTCCTAGGTTAGATCACAAGTCCATTTGTTATCCATGCTCTGAGCAACTAGTGTATTGTGGAAAATTGGTGTAGGATTCATCCTGCTGTGTCCAGTCCTGGCCATTCTAATTGAAGGATATAAATAACATGCTCCTAGACTCACCTTCTGAACAGAACCTTGTTCTCATGAAGGTCAAGTTTGTGCAGTTAGAGCCATACTTTCGGCCATTTTTTTATTCAAAGACAAGATGTCTTGTTTTCCAGTTTTTTAATCAGGTTGTTAGAGGTTCCAAGCAATCTTTCTGTGCACCTAATCTTAGAAGTGTTGTAACTTGTGAAATTAGAACCTCAAAAGTTCAAGCGAAGATGCAGTACATTACTACCCCTAAACCATTCCCCGTGCACTCTTTGTAACTTCTTTACATTTTTATGTTTATTTATTAATTTATCTTTTTTCTAATAACTGGTCACTTCTGTCTGTATTTCCTATTACCTTCTGTTGCTTCTTTCAAATGATTACCATATTCTTTAGAAGCTTCAATTAATTCAGTATTTACATCATAGAGATTTAGTTCGCAAAAATTCTTGCCTGCAAGTCTTTCAGTTATATGTTATTTATTCATTTATTCCTAAAGAAATCGTTTATGAAATGATAGAGATTTTAAAACCCTTTACAATAAATGAATTTGGCCATTGCTGCACTGTGGTACATCTCTCAAAATGTTTACATACAGTATTCTACATATCAAAAAGGTTTCCTGTCTGTGATTTGGTTATTGTTAAAGAGAACTTTTTTGCAAGTCTTAAATTAGTTGTGCTGTGTCATCAGAAATTCCTTTTGACATAACAATGGACTTCCATATTTAACTCTAGAGCAACAATTCTTGTTTTTCATTCAAAAATTACCAAGGGAAAGCTTACCCATACTGTTTTGCATTAATACAGTTAAGGTACATAATGAGTAAGTATTTCATATTTATACTTATGAATTTGTAGCCATATAATGAAACTAATTATGTATTAGGTAAGAATGATGAGGGTAAGTTTAAAGTATAATGTGTATTCCAAGTTCAATTAAAGTATTTGTTATAATGTCTCAGGTGGTAAATTTTAATGGGTGCTATAGGTACAGTAATTACAGGTAAATGAACTAAGTTAATTGGGCAAATCAGACATAATAAAATATAGCCATCTTAGGTACCACGAGGTGTTATAATTTATAGCTTTATCAGACCACAATAACAAGTCCTTAGACCGTGTCTTATAAGAGTTTTTATATATAATCTATAGTTTGTTAAAATACATTACGACTATAATAATAGATATAGTAGGACTAAAAAGACCTGTATGAAGGCCCAAGATATCTTGGAAAAGGATGATAGATTAGGCCTATAATACATTGTCAGGTTAAAATTTCTGGCGTAGAAAGGTCCATGATGATGATAATGTTCACAGGTAAAAATAATAATAATGACTGATAATGAACTGTAGGAGCAAAGAGGAATTGCAAGGAAATTTCAGGACGCAAGATTGGTTAGAAAAACATTTGATTTACAATTTAAGTCCAGGAGTTTAAATAAGTTAAAGCATTTAGCTGAATGAATGTTTAATTGGAGCATAAAGTAGTTTATCAAAAGCGTTGAGTTCTAGGCTTCTGTTAGGAAACTCAAGTTAAAGGAGAGTGTTGATCATTTGATGTCATACTTCACATTGTCAGAAAGATGAATACATATAAAAACCATTTAAGAATATCTTGTAAGTTATTTTACCAGGCTGTTAATGAGAATAATTCAACAGTCTTTCTTCAGGGTTAAATGTGGTCCCATTTTCATGTTGAAAGGAAGCCACGTTGTAATGTTAACACTGCTATTAGTGGTTGATTGTAAAGTTGAAGTTCTCTTCCAGACATGGTACTTTATAGATGAACTGGAATGATTTCTTTAAATACGGGCTTGTGTACCCACACCTCACAGGGCTGATCTTGTAAGACTGTGTTGGTGCTAACCGAGTCTTCCGGAAATACTGGTGCCCTGCTACCAGAGGTTTTATAGGAGCCAAGCACCCAAACAAACTTTCATGACAATTGTGGTTTGTCACTTTTTGGAAATGTTAATATTGTGTTTGACAGTTTTCTGATTGCTGGAAGCACTTTTTCACCTTGATAATCTTCCAGCTGGTTAATATTTATTGGAATAGGTGTCAGCTTCATAAAAGAGATAGCTAAACTTAAGACTGTGTTGTTGATATTTATTGATTTATTGGCAGTGTCTTGAACTTTGACTTGGAATTCTCAAAGGTGTTTTGTCACGGAACCAAAGATAATCTTGGACAAAGGAGGACTTGAGAAAAAACTTCAGTCACAGTTGTAACTTGCCAAGCTATCAATTTTCAAGTTTTGCTTAGCTAACTTGGAACAAAGTGCCTTTGTAAATGATAGCTGATGAACAAACAAAGGGATTTAAATTTTTTAAAACTCAGTAATCTAAGAACATCTTTAGGAATGAAGTTTTGTAGTCATTTGAAGAATTTTTGCTGCTCTTGTTGGTTCCATACTCACATTCTGACAGAATAAAAAAAAGAGTTCTGTACCTGAAAAGTATTGTTTTAAAACATGAGTACTGTGTAGTACTGTATTTGAGAAACTTTACCATGCAAGTGAAAGGCTTCCTTTTTTTCAGTTGTTTTTTAGAGGCAATTAGTTTTTGCTGTATAACCTCATTCCTATAGTGAATACATAAACAAGATAGTGAGTCTAGGTCTTATGAAGGTGGAATATTCAGAGCAATCAGTCTTAGTTCTTCCACACAGCTTTGAGAATAAATGTACTTGGTATAAACAGAATGAGTTCTGCCATCAAAATGCATAACCTGCCAAAATACGATCACTTTTCAAATATGTACTTCTCTGGTAATCATCCCTGTATTTATAACCAAACGAATTGGTTACAAGGAAATATTTCTGTATTTTTATGAGATATATCTTTTATTAGTTTGATGTGTAGATGAACATTTTACTGTGGACTTAATCAGACTGAAGAATTGTGGAATGCTCCCATGATTTGTGACGAGAACGGAGTAACCGACTCGAAATCTGTACCATTGTATCTGTGGAAACTTTGAAAAGCACAAAGAATGTGAATGTAAACATCATTCATTCTAGGACCTTTTAGTTTATATTTGTATCATAGTCCCATTAAGGACCAGGAAGAGTTTTGGGAATAATTTCTTATTTTTAGGCTATCAAAACTTTCTATAAAGGGCATAAGTAGCTCCTTATACATGTCCAAGTTTTTTGCATGTTTTGTTTCTTATTGTGCAATTGATTGAAGAAGAGTGCAACATGCAATGGGTGCAACATTTCACTCTGAAGTGGTTCAGCAACCTTTTGATTTTTTTAAAATTTCTGTGCATGTATCTTACTTTCTGCTAATCTGCAATTGGTCATAGTAATTCATAGTAGATTCCTGTGATTCCAGTGTATCTAAATTAAGTTACCATTCACTGTTTTAAATGGAATCAAGTTTGTTTTGTTTCAGTAAGTGGTATAGAAAATATTATCCTAATGTTGTAAATGTCAAAGATGTGTATTGAGCTATTCCTAAAGATATGGAGTAAATTTTAGGGCTGCAGTAATATATGAAGATGGACTTATCAAAAGCAGTATTGTTTCTTTATAAAAATATTCAGGGGAATGTCTGTCCCTTGGAAGTTCTGATTGTAGCAGTGTTGTGGTTTTGGATTTCTGTGCCTTGTTCATCAGGCTTCAATATTCAATTACCTCATCAATTAATAATTGACAGGTGAACTTTAGTATTTGTTTTAAGTGAAGGTCTGTTTTGTATTTGTAAGGTTCAACTCTTTTGCAAACTTTGCCACTCCCATTGTAAGATTGACAGATGTTAGGTGAAAGCATATGATACCCTTGGAAATTGATTTATTGCTATATTGTGTCAATAGATAAGATGTGATTGGTATCCAGTAAGCAAGGCTGTGCTTTAAGCTGAATTGTGGAATGACAACTGTTCATGTTGTCTATGTAAGAAGAAGAGTTAAGTAACCTTGTTGCCCACTTTGCAGTTATAGTGTAGACCTTTAAGAGTTCCCTTGTGAATTTCATGCGGTTTAAATCTTAAGTTGGAGAAAAAGAATTTCATGACTAGTGTGCCAAACATGCTCTTTATGATGTTAGAGCTCTAGATTTTATGAAACCAACATAAAACAAAAACACAGACGTTAAAATGGGATTGATAGGCTGTTAAGATGAGGGTTATTTAATACTAACAATTAGTCAATTTCTAGTCAGATTGTCAGCCAGGTAAGACTACTAAATTATGATTGGTATCATGGATGTTCATAGCATTATCCTCAAAAATAATTTAAACTGACCACTTAGTCATATTGCTAGGCTTGACAGCAAGATTTGAAAAGACGACATGGTAAAGTTAGAGAAATGGACAGAAAAATAATAGATATGTTAATAGCTGGATAGAGACAGGTGGGAAGGCTCAGAGAGTCACTCATAGTGATGGGAATTTAAACAAAGTGTACAGGACAGGAGACACTGGAAGAATTCCTTCCATGTCTGATCCCACAGAGGAAAAACCAAGATAAAGATTCAATGGTAGTGGTGGTTAGGATGACTGGAAATAAAGTTTTTAAAGGATTAGTAACCAATTTATTCCAGAGAGGCATTAGTGTTTGTCACTCACATGTACTTGAGAGGTATTTTACAGATTAAAGGTTACTGTAGACCTTCATTCAGCTGTACCTTTTAAGAACCTTCCAGAACCTGAGACATTGTACAGTGTGAATTGTCAGTTTCATCCATTACTAATATCTTATGAGTCATTGGTTCCAACATAATGCTAAAGGATTCTAAAGCACTGTACATTCGTTCTTTTAGTTGAAATCAGGGACATAACAGCATACACAGTTATTGAGACACTACAACAATAACTTTATCAAGTGGAGAGTTCTGTACGGTAATGGTCAACTTTCATCTCTTATGAAGAGTCTTTTTTTTTTCTGTATTGTCAGCCTTGTCAATCAGAACTGTGATTACAATAAATTTTCTGGAGATTTTGGTGGGGAACATTTGGTTTACATAATGGTAACTGGTTGAAAAATGTACATACAGAAAAGTCTTCTCCCACATTACAATGCATGATACGTATTGCAATGTATAAAAATTGTAATGACATTAAAATCACATCTGAGGTTTATTAGTGAAACCTTAGTTCCAAGACATCTGTCTACACAGTGGACAATACTTATCCACACTGTGGAAGGGACTTCATGTCTTGAAACTGATTTATACTACAATCCTCAAAGTTGTTTTAGTTACTGTATACATCTCTGTCAAAAGACCAATGATTAAAATATAGCAGACAACACAGGATTTTTTTAACCTATATACTTTACCTCAATTATTAAGAGCATGTTCATTTACCTTTGGACCAAAACAGCAAAATAACTGATGCAAACATTCTACATAACTTTAGTTCATCTGAGAAAACTGCAAAATTACTCTTTTCTACACCTAAAAAATACTCTAGTATGTGTTTTGGGCAAAACAAGAACCTCTATAATCTCTTCTAAGAGATAATCACACTAGCTTAGCCTTTACTGTGACTGTAAATGTTTTGAAAAAGTAACTTGCTTGTCATACAAGTGGTGCCTGTTCGAACAGGTTTTAAACAAACATTTTCTCCACCAGCCTTTTCACAAGGTTTGACATGGAAATGGTCCTCTGTGCATCACTTTGTATAACATGAGAGGTATTTCTTTTCAGAACATTTATAGTTACAGTAAAGGCTACGCCACTGTGGAGTATCTATTAGAAGATGCCACAAATGATCTTGTTTTGACCAAAACATATAGAGTACTAAAATTATAATACCTGCTTCTACATATGGAGAACTTTTCCATGGTTTTCTTGAATGGCTCTATTAGTAATGAATTGGTCACTTGACACATTATACAAAATTTCACCTTGAAGCAATTTTGAATCTCAATTTTCAAATCTGAACTACACAACAAATGAACTTTGCAGTGTGTCTAAATGCTATGCAGTTCTGAGAATTTTAATAAAAATCTTTCAACCAAAATGCATAACAATGTTGGTTGGGTAACTGTTCAAAAGAATTTACTTTGTTAATTTCTGCTTGACTACAGCATTTTCTTTTGAATTCAATTTGCCACCAACTTCAAGAAAAACCACTGAACAATTTATGAACCACAATGTGTTTTGACTTGGTAGAAAAATCAGGTATGAAACAAGCAGATAAAATTGACTCGAAACTGACACACATTTCTGTACAAAGTGTATGTAAAGTTTGCAGGTAATTGGAAGCACAGTCTGCAAAGAAAATACTGACTTTCACATGAACTTGTAAGTTTACGATATAATATGAATCTAGTGACCTACAGTGTATCAGTGCACTGAAAGAAGTAATGGAAATTCAGGTCCTGTAACTCTTTAAGCTTTAAAAATTGTCTTTAACATAAAAAAACCAAATGAGCTATTTTTACCAATTAATTATGATTCTGAGCAAATTCAGTGCATCACGTAATGACAGTATTTGTTAAATGGCACTTTAATTAAAGAGGCTATTTGTTTCATATAGGATGGGCTTTAACAACAGATTACATGGTAATTTCAGGAAACTTTCCCAAATACATTTTATTGAAAAATTTTCAGTTCTTCAAAATGTGGTTTCCATGTTCTTCAAAACATTTACATTAACAGTTAAATATATTGTTAAAAGTCAGATTCTTCACAAAAATAATGGTTCTAAAGTTTACAGCAATTTCTCCTCAACATTTACAGAACATGTAAGGGTATTTGTGCATGTTTTGGAGGTTATATTTGCTCACAACAGCAAATTGCAAAAAAATGAGGTAAACCAAACTTCTAAATATTGCATTAAAATTGAAATATCTGAAACATCAAATTGAATTTATCACTTGTTCATTTAGTCACAACATGCTCTACCCTTTCACAAACAGCGAGTTGAACAACCCACAATGGCAATTTAAGGAATATAAAAATATCAGCATAATGACAATTTTCCATCTGGTAAAATATCCTAAATCAATGTAAAAAAACTCAGAAAATATGTTAATGTCTAGCACTTACAGCACACAGAGTCATTCAATATAAAATTATGAGATTGTAAATCTATATAAATCTATAAAAAAGGAAGAATGGTTAACAGAGATCATTTTGTTCATTTCTGTGTCTCCTCCAAAATTCTAGAATGTCACTACAATTAACTGGCTGACAAGACACATTACAATTAACCCTTTAACGCCGAAGCCCTATTTACAAAAACGTCTCCCGTATGCCGGCGGCGTTCGGTGAGTTAGCGCCGAAGCGGAAAAAAGTTTTTTTCAAAAAATCACAGCACGCTTAGTTTTTAAGATTAAGAGTTCATTTTTGGCTAATTTTTTTGTCATTGCCTGAAGTTTAGTATGCAACCATCAGAAATGAAAAAAATATCATTATCATATATAAATATTGGAATATATGACAAAAAAAAAAAAAAAAAAAAACTTGTATATAATTGTATACAAATCGCGCTGTAAGCAAAACGGTTAAAGCTAATGAGTTAATTTTTTTTAGTTGTATTGTACACTAAATTGCGATGATTTTGGTATATAACAAATTTTAAAACGATCAAAGCAACACAGAGAAAATATTATCACAAAATGATGCATGAATTCGTAACGCTCGGACGTAAAAAAATTTTTTTCTAAAAATTCACCATAAATCGAAATATTGTGCTAGAGACTTCCCGTTTGTTGAAAAATGAAGCTAATTGATTGAATATTACTAGACTGTAAGTGTTTTAGCTTACAATTGCAGTTTTCGACCATTTCGGTCGAGTTAAAGTTGACCGAAAGTCGAATTTTTTCTATTTATCGTGATTTATATGGAAATATTTCAAAACTGATAAAAGCTACAACCATAAGTTATTTTTTGTTGTATTGTACATGAAATTGCGCACATTTTCATATATAAAACTTTATGTAATGACTAATATAAAGCGGTGCAAATATTACGACAACGAGACGAAAGAATTTCTGAGATGTTCGGCCGAGTTACCGTGCAGACGTAAGGAAAATGTTTTTTTTTTTAAATTCTCCATAAATCAAAATATTGTGCTAGAGACTTTCAATTTATTGCAAAATGAAGTTACGATTGAATATTACTAGAATGTAAGAGTTTTAGCTTAAAATTGCGTTTTTTTACCATTTCGGTCGAGTTAAAGTTGACCGAAGGTTGAAATTTTGGCAGTTATCGTGGTTTATATGAAAATATTTCCAAACTGATAAAAGCTACAACCATGGGTTGTATTTTGCTGTATTGTACATGAAATTGCGCACATTTTCATATATAAAACTTTATGTAACAGCTAATATAGAACAGTGCAAAAATTACGACAAAACAACAAAAGAATTTATGAAATTTTCAGCTGAGTTACCGCCCGTGTGTAAGATAAAAGTTTTTTTTCAAAAATTCATCATAAATCGAAATATTGTGTTAGAGACTTCCAATTTGTTGCAAAATGAAGGTACATGATTGAATATTACTAGAATGTAAGAGTTTTAGCTTACAATTGCATTTTTCGACCATTTCGGTCGAGTCAAAGTTGACTGAAGGTTGAAATTTTTTGTAGTCGACGTACGGTACGTCCACTCGGCACCCAACAGACAATTTTAGTCAACATATGATACGTCCAATAGGCGTTTAAGGGTTAATATGACTACCGTACTTTCCACAATAAGTAAAAAATATTATTTTAGCATTTTTAACAAAATGGATCAATGTTTATGATTAGTAATAAATAGTTTAAACAAACCAATGAATTGACAAACTCTCATGGGGCTGGTTTTTATTATTTTAACAGATCTCATTTATGTCCTCATGGAACTTATGTATGGAGGTACAAACTTGCTCACAATCTGTAATAAAAAAAGAGGCTTTGAAAACGGTAAACAAATTTGTAAATTCAAATTTCAGAGTTGAAGTTTAAGCAGTCACTTCACTTTATTTTCAATATTATCACTCACACTGAGCAACCATTCACATGGAAAAAACAGAAAGGTCAATAAGTATATCTTGCGAACTTGCACATACAGAATGTCCATATCTGAACAAAAATACAAGCCAAATCAATGCTCAGATGAATGTATGTACATGTACATACAAATAGCAATGAAAAATTTTAATTTTAAATCAAACATGACAATCATGCACTCAACTTAAAATAATCAGCATCTCAAACTGAAAGGAATTAAGGCCATTCCGAACCTTTACAGAAACATGAACAGGGAAACGCTGTTGGCCTTTGCATCGCATCAGTACATCAACAGGTATTGGACAGTGTTGCTTTGCTTAGAAAATAAATACAAAATGGATGAAACAGCAACATCCAGTTTTTAAACTTCTGCTGTCTGTGAGCATGGAGATGCTTGCTGCCCAATGGGTGAAAAATTGACTCTGATCTTACAGATCTACATGGTTCGGACAAGAAAGGAGGAACAGTTAGTTAGAAATATATCTACACAAACATAAACAGAAAAAGAACCAGCAAGACGGCTCTGGAAATTGTGGAGGAAAGCCATAAATGAAGGCCTAGACCAAATGAGAATTCAGCCAGAAGAGTGCGCAAGATAGATGACACTTGAGAGAACTCAAACGATACAAAAACCTTATGCCTTATTAGTTTGTTAACTGTGCTGATTAGCCACTGAGAAGTTATCAATACTGAGACCAATACCCGACTTCATGACTTGGACAGATTTCGACTTAATAGTAAAGAGATCTCTGGAGGTATAAAATGACAGTCAAGGATGTTGACCAAGATTTCAAATATAGCCTAGGAAACAGCTGATTCTAACTTTCTTTAAGACTATCAGTCCCCAAGTCTTTCTATGTCCTGTCTGTCCCAAAGGCAGATACGATAGGCAATATCTGAATTTATATGCTGTCTGTGAAGGCATCATTCAAATGATGACACTCATTCTAGTGTCCTTTTAAAGCAGAATACTTGCACTTTGTGGTATATGTTAAAAAAAAAAAAAAAAAAAAATTATCAAAGCGACAAGTTGAAAATCTCCAAAAATGCACATCAGTGCATCATCAGACTCTCCGGGGTTGGATTTTCAATGATGCATCAGCGTGTTTTTAAGAGCTCTGAAGGGTTGATATACCTTTATTTACACAAAATGATTTTCAAAGTAAGATTTTCCATGATAAAATTAATTATTTGGATATTTACCTCCTGTTAAAATTAGCTTGTGTCTTCTCACACCTAATGGTACAAAGATATAAGTTAACTTTAACATTAAGATTCACTCCAAATACTGATTTATGGACATAGTCTCCACTTATTACAAAGACTAACACTTATATTTCACTTACCTACTGCATGATATTAATGCAAACGTTTCACTAACAGCATGGAATGTGCGACAAAATTTTATTTTTTCCCCTTTCCATTTCTTCTCCCTTGTAAAGAACCTGCAACAATTTTTAATTTGTTAATTTTATAAGAACATAGAAAATAAAATGTTTTAAGTTTACCTTTACATCATTTTAAACAAATAAAATGTTGTGATAGTTTAGCTTTACACTAATTTAAACAGAAATGCACAATATTACTGTGATGTCAACAAAAAACCTATGAGAGATATAAGGTAGCATTCAAGGTTTAATCACAAATTGCTGACCACAAAACCAAAACTTGTGCATTCATTATTGTTATTTTTTAGTAGTTTTAACAAACCACCAAGCCAAAACATTCAACTCTGATCAGGCTGGTTTAAAGGATTCATTAATTTCCAGAACTGGACATTTGTTGCTGGTTGAAGTTTTGACATTCACTTCAGAGATGCACAACTGTTGTGGATGACCTGCACTTTCTGCTTACAAAAACTGGATGGGTCATTCATCAACTATATTTACACAAGGTAACATGAGTGGGGCACACTGGAGAAAGAGATGAAATGATTTCTGCAATTCGTTCTTTTATTCGAAGAACTAATTCAAATTTAAGTTGGATCTACTTTAGTTTGCAGTTAGGTTCTTTATTCCATAAACTCTGGCATTTATTTAATAGCTGACCAACCCACTGCTGCCCTGGAGAACTCTGACTAACAACAGATAAACCTCTCTCTCTCCTCCCTAACACACCCCTCTAATCTCTCTCTCCCTTTCCTGTTAAGAGAGTTGCTTCAATTACACTGGCCAGTATTTTTGACATTTTATATTCCCCCCCCCCCTCTCACCCCAGAAAACTCTGAATGACAACTGATAAACTTACTATCTCTCTCCCTAACACCCATCTACTCTCTCCCTCACTTCCTCTCCCTTTCCTGTTAGGATAGTTGCTTCAATTACACTGCACAGTATGTTTGACATTTTATATTTCCCCCCCTTCTCACCGTGGGGAAAACTCTGAATGACAACCAATCAAATCTCTCTCTTTTTCCTTCTTTCTCCTCCCTCTCACTCTCTCTCACTTCCTCTCCCTTCCCCTCTCTCCTGTTCTCTCTCACTTCCTCTATGCCTTCTTCTACACCTACTATTCTGAGATACGTACCTTTCACCTGTTGCTGAAAAACCACCTGTTTCTAGGTGTTTATCAACAGGTCGCCAGTTTTACCAGGTACAGTAATTGGGACAATGGCCCCCCTTGTGAATAGGGGCTTATCTTCTGAACTGGGCAGTGCCATTGTCATTTAGACAGTGTAGATTATGCCAAAGACATATTACTGGAATTCATCTGAAAATAGGATACATCATATTGCTATTGGGAATGCAAACACATGGATAATCAGTCTGTGCAAGACTGCAATTCTTATCAAGCTCAAGGGTTTAATTTTAAAAGATATTTTAACCAGCCCAGTGTTGCAAATGCTTGACTTAAAATGGCTGAAACCCCCCAAAAAAAAAAAAATGTTGCTCTTGTAAACGTTTTCTGAAGAAAATTATGCTTTCTGCTGACATCTACTGAAATTCAAGTGTATTGGATTTATTTTCTATTTCCTCATATTTACTTTTTACCAATTTTTCTCATAGCTTGTCCCTCTCTCAGTGCAGACCGATTTCCCCTTTGGAACCCTCTTGTGTTTATTACAGTCTATTGACTCTGTCCATTAGGGTTTTGAACTCAATATTTAAAGAAAGAAGAAAGAAGACTCAGCAGCTAGGTCACACAATATGTGGGTAACCCCTAATATAAAATTTATTATAAAAGTCAATGCGCTATATAAACAAACTTCAACTTCACAACTTAAGTTAAATTGATTGTTATTGTCAGTACATCAAATTATGTACAGTAATGAACAGTGATCTATATACAAATAAAGGGTTTATGATCTTTTTAATTAGAAGAGATGATGCCATCAAGCCAGGCACTAGGGCACCTCTGTCCATTAAGTGCTCAAGACAGTGAAAAGAGGGAGTTGGGGTGGCTGGACAGCAAGGTAAAAGGGATCCAGAAAATAGAAGTGATGAAGTACAGAGATCTAAAGGTCATCACAGCTACAATAAAAATCTATGTAAAGTTCTATGTATCTTTCCTTTTTTCACACAAACCATTGCTTACCAGTGCAACTAAACCGTCAACATCATCTTTCCCAAAGAAGAACAATGAAAATTAACAAAATACCTACCATCCTGTAAATGCGGATTCTATACTAGCCTACATCCATCGGTGTTACTGTAGGGTTCATTTTTTGTTACCTTGACTTTGGAGTTTTCTTCTGAAACAAAAAACACCAGTTACTATAAAACCATAAAACCTTTCATTTTTTTTTCAATTTCAAAGGCAGTTATGTATATACATCTATAAACTGGCTATTTTAAATCTCTGCTAGGCTGAACTGCAAACCAAGTCAAGCATTACATATAATTTATGATGTTTAGGCCACTATATATTGGCTTCATCCTTCAGGGTAAACTGCCTACAGTGCAGCTTCTCTCAAGGACAGTGAACAGTGCTCAAGGCTTTGTTTAACAGCATTTGTGGATCAGATCTGGTCAGTCGGTCAAGTGCATGTTGGATTAATCAAGATCATGGGACATAGTGTGGTAGGGTAGGTTAGTGAGGAAGGTGTTTGTGCAGATTAAAAAAAAAAAAAAAAAAAAAGCAATGGTAGGATGGTAATGAGATGGATTGTGTCTAGGAAATTATGTTTTTTTATTCCATGATTAACCTTTATTTATTAAGTTATTTATTTACTTAGATGTTTTGTTGCATTACGGGTCGTAAATTCTGGGGTTGTAAAAGTTTTTTTTTTGTTTTAGATGCGACTAAATGAAGGACAACCAACCTTCCCCTCTCTTTGGATGTTTCTGTAGGAACCTACGTGACTTGTGTGCCAACGTTTGGACGCTGAGTGGTATCAAGGAAAACACCATGTTAAAATTCAAGAGTTTGTCAAGGAGGACCTCAATTAACAGTCTTCTTCAAGGTGGTCTAGGTTTTTACATGAAGTGGAAGAGGCTTCAGTTGACCTGAAAACAAAGAAAACAGTTGTCGGTGGTACTACATAAATGTGGACAAGTCCTGAAGTTTTAGGCAGCTACAAGTGACATTTGTGCTGCCTGATTCACAAGCTGTAAGACGAGATGTCACATCGTAAGTAACATTAATCTGCATATAAAGGACCTAGTGCTGAGTGACTTGAAGTAAGACACTGTTTTTGCATTGATGTGCAGATTACCTTTTCAAGTAGAATTAGTTTGGGATGGTAACAATGGATCTATATGTTGATTAATTTGATTTAATTGAGGTCCCCTGTTGGTCAAAGGGCAGCAGGGGTTGTTCTATACGTAAGTTGTTTCATAGTTTAAGTTTAGAATAAGGTAGTTATCGTGTGATTGTGTACGTGTATGTGGATTTAATGGGAACTGAATTAGTTGTTCTTGTGCACATACCCTGTAAGTTTTCATGTATAAATATATAGACTGTAAGGTAATTAGGGTATAAATTAGTTTTAGAGATTGAGTTTTTGTGTAAATATCCTGTGTTCCTTGCTTGAATCTTCAACCAGTTTCTTTCTCATGAAGCCCAACAAGAGTGCCCTTGATCAGGTTACTTTAAATCAAGATGTATTTTACTGATTAGGAAAAATTAATAGCCAAGCAACAGTGATCAATCAGTGGTGGATAACATGACCTTGAGATGGAGTTCCATCAGCACCAGGTGCTCTATGTACTGTCTTTTAAACCCTCAACACAATTTCCCTCGGTATTCTCCTACCTGCCTGTCAAGCTAACTAAACTTCGCCTGGTCCAGATTTTGACACTCATAAAAAATACCATCCTTAGGGGCACTCCTTTGAGAATTTGGTAAACAGTACAGCAACTAGTTTTCCAAAAATTGCCTGATGAAAATCTTCATAGAATGGAGTGGGGTAAGAGTGGAACAAAACCCCACCCTGGCCAAATCAGGGCACCATGCCCTAAGTTAGGTTAGGTTAAGGGAAGGTTAGTTTATGATATACAGTGACAGGTTTTAGGGCAATTTTTTTTTTTTTTTTTTGGCCAATACCGACTAGAAATAAATGACTGCAATAAAATTCTTCTCTAAATTTATTAACAAACTATATCACGAATTCCTATAAATTCCAATAAATTCATCTACAACTCGTCATCAAATCACAGCATTGCCTAACCCAATTCAATATAGCCCACTTTGCACATCAATGAATATAAGCTAGGCAGGATTTAACCAGACAAACCTTTAAACCATAATTAAATATTTTGATTTAAGGAATTTTAATAACCCTTTAACATAATTTTAACACCATTAACATTAAAATATCCCTGAATAAGAGGAAAATACTTTTTATTCTGCTTGCAAAACAGGCTATTACATCTGGCCTAGTTAGCCTAACCTATTTCATTTATATATTTCAATTTTTAAAAACATTAAATGTTCTCAAAGCAATATTTAATTTAACAATTTTCAAAATAAGAAAATTAACAACTTACAGAGTCCAGCCAGATCTTTTAAAAGCTAACCTGAAGCCTTTGAAACCTTAGATAAAAGGCCAAAGGCTAAATATCTCTTCACTTGGCGATATTCTGAGAATGTTTATAAAGCCCTTTCGCATTTATGGTCACTAAGATTCACTTTTCGCGTGAAACTTTCGAAATATTCAACATATTACGAAGACAAGCCAAGTCCCAAATAAGACGTCTGGTGGCCAGGGGAAGGTAGAGATATGTCACGTGATCTGGTTCCAATAATGTCGTCCTGGCGACGGGACGCTATTTTTGGTCATTTTTCGCTTATTTTGGGTCACTTTAAAAATATTTTAGAGTTAATTGATTGTGCAATAATTTTTAAAGATACCATTGACGGTATCTGGTGGGATTTTTTAAAGTTACGGCTACGTAGGGATGCACAGGCCCGGAGAAAGCGGTATTAACTGAAAAACCCCGGATTGGCAAATCGTAAACAAAAGAATGCTGTTAATTAAATGATTAGCAAATCAAAAGGGAAAGTTGTTAAATTAAACAACTATAGAATAATTCGCAACATGATGAGCAAATCAGAAACATGCGAATTTAAGAACTGTATCCCTAAAACACTCAATTTCACCATATTACCCTGTACACAATTATATCATGATTATAGCAGTTAATTTGAGATATTCAACTCTAATTAACTGTTATATAGCATTTTATATATGCCAGACTTATTTTTAAATGTAGCTATTCGTCAGCACTTCCAAATAATGCATATAAAAAATTAACAACAATTTTTAACAAGAAATTTTAAAAAGACTAACCCCATTAATGCATAGATAATACTTATATTCGTATTTTTTTTTTAAAGGTATTTTTTCTACATTACCTCACATTTTAAAAATGAAACTTTAAATTTTTAGTGAAACAAAAAGAAAGGTTTTGTTAAGATGAATTACTTTTCACGATATATTTAAGGGTATGATCAATGTTACAGTTAAGTATGAGTGCATTATACATTAATACCAAGAATTAATGTATGAATACATTAGTACTTAGAATTCAAATATTACGTATGAATACATTATATATAAGTGCTAAGAATTCAGGTGTAATTTATAAATACATTATACATTCGTGCTAAGAATTCAAGTATAAGATTATTATATTTAATATTAAAAAAATAGGACAGAATAAAATTTAATATTAATTAAACTAAAATATTAAAATACTAAAACATGACATATTTAACATCATTACAGCAACCATATATTATTTTCATTATTATTTAGACATTGGTGTTCATAAGCGTGGGATTTTTGTGAAGAAAAAAAAATTTTTTAACCTTAAAAAAATTCTTACTTCCTACTGTAAAAAGTTGTTGTTTTTACCTATTCTTTAATAATCACACCCACTTTAAATATATACATTGACAGAAAAGTCAATTCAAATATAAAAGAATCACGAGAAGACGTACCAGAGGGAAGATTCGACGAGATATCACTACAACTTCACTTCTCTAAGGCAACTGATCAGAGTGAACTGATGACAACTCAAGTCATGACTGACGAGGTTTTCTGCGAGCCTCTTCTTGAACGATAACATAGAAAACGGTAAACATTTTGTTATCAAAGAAAACGATAATCTTTTAATGGATAACTACCCAAAACTGTCCTGTTCAGTATGCATTATGTAGGAATATGCAAACATTTTCATTAACCTTTATTAATTCCGCACGTCAGAGAGAGAGAGAGAGAGAGAGAGAGAGAGAGAGAGAGAGAGAGAGAGAGAGAGAGAGAGAGAGAGAGAGAGAGAGAGAATTTGCAATCAAGATCTCCCAGACTAATAAGTGGATTTTATTATGAGAAATTTGGCTGGCCAACATGTGAGGATGGCTACATAATTTTAAAAAGAGCGGTTTTCGTGCATTAGTTATCAAATATGTTGAGGATATATACGAAATCTTATGATCTATTGAGTTTTTTAACAATGTACAATTTACCATATATCTAGCGAGTCCCAATGTTCTTTTAAAGGAAGAGTAGTTACAATTTATGTAGGACTAATCCCAATCTTCGACAAATTTTTAGTTTGATAGACTCAATCATGTTCCACACAAATCAAAAATGCAATCTGAATGAAGTTATTTATGGTGTTGAGTCACAGCTAGATATTCTAAACTTGGTAAAAATACTCTGGTAAATATTTGTTTCCACTGGCATCAGAGATTTAAAGTTAATTTGACAAAAATTACGTTAATTTCCAGCTTAGACTATTGCTGCAACAGTTCTAAGACCATAGTTACTTATCTATAGTTCCTCATAAAAATCAAAACCAAATTTTGTATATAAGCCTTACTTTAGGCAAATCTATTAGTTATTTGCAATTGAAATATCAGTTCAAAGTTACAGAGACTGAGTACTTTGTTCAGCTCGGCAAAAAATATGACTTAGCAGCATAAAAAAATTGAAATTCTGTAGCATATATTTATAGCAATGTTTTCATGTGTAAAGCATATTGTATTCATCCTCCTCTTGTCCAGGGGAATGTCTTGCATACATCACCTTATGGAATCTAAGTGAACTTTAAAAATATCTAAATCAAGGCAAATCTTTCAACTCAAAGCACTGAAGGTACCCCTTTCATAGCCTGCATGATTTAGTCGTATACAAAAGATATTTCTGTTTGTTTCTAGCATTTCTTATTCAATTGTGGCTTCAAAGGTGACATAGCCTACAAACAAAACACATTGGTTCAAGATGCCTAGAATCTGCTACACATACTGCCTTTCATGATAATTGCTATTTAGGCTAATTGTCAAGTTCCAAGCAAATATTAAACAAATTGTTTATTTTTCCATGGTGGAGTAGATACTCGACACTATTCGAAGACCATCTGTATTTGTGATTAAGTTAAATAACTACCAAGTACTAAAACTCATATAACACCAGCCTGCTATGCTTTAAGAAAACCATAATATAGATTATTACATACCCAGCACTGATACTTACTCTAATAATCTTTTTCCGTAGCATTATAATGCCTATTCACGAAAACCAGTTTCATCAAAGCCTCTCCATCAAAGTAAAACTGGATTGCCCACGACTGTTTCAATGGTGATGTCAGTTAAAAAAAAAATATATATTTAACTACTAAAGAACCTCAATGGATTAGAATATGAAGGTTCTATCAAGTATACTATATAAACTCAAAATTACTGCAGCTCTTAAAACGTCCAGTGACAACAGTTGCTAATCTTACCTGCAATGCACGGCAAAATGGGCTCATGTATAGCAGTCAGGATCAACTTACACCTCTCTTGACAGCTGATTAGTCACCAACGTCACTGAAAGAAGTCAATCCGTACTGTCGCGCATTTGTGTCTCCCAGGTACCAAACTGTTTACCAATTATCATTCCCCTTCAGTGAGGGTCCCTAAGTAGAGCGAATAGGATATTAAACGACATTGGTAAATTTACGTATGGAGACACAGATATATATATATCGTATTATATATATACATAGATAGATAGATGGATAGATATATCCATATATCTATGTATACTGTACATATATATTCTTGCACTGATTCTATCATATCTAACTAGTATTAAAGATTATGCAGAGGATGGAGGAAAGGCAGAAAACAAATTCAGTACGGCATTTCTTTGTCTAAATAATATAACAACAACTGCAGAGCATGTGGTAAAGATACTATGTTATGAACTTCATACAAGTCAAGTCTTTTCACCAAATCCTGAAACTGTTGTACAACAATATCAGGTGGATACAACAGAACTTCTAAACTTGACAACATGTGCTCTGCTAGAAATCCATGGTGAGACAAATATGTTACATTACTTTTCACGGACACAACTGACACCTGTTGCTTGTGACTTGGCAAACGAAGATTCTTCCTTATCACACTGCTCTTCACTTTAAAGTGCTTCGCCAGGTACGTCACAATATCTTTCCTATTCACTCTCAAGTAACCAATAGCAATGTACTTATTGAACCTGTCTTGATCACCTGTGATGACATTTAAACTCGGCACTGCCCTGGTGTCTTTTATTTGTCGTAATACGTCCAGTCTCCTCCTCGCCTTTGTGTTGTAATGTATCAGTCGCAGTATTCGAGGATGCGAGTTGATTCCGGAAAATTCAGGAATGAGCTGAATCTCCTGAATGCGCTCTTTCACGGTACGAGGTTGCAGAGAAAATATCTGGGGAGTCTGCAGAGCTGCTGCCTGAAAGACAAATTGAATACTTCATTCACTTAAAGTACGCAAGACAATACACGAGTCTCAACAGTTAGGAAGATGGAATGTAAACACACATTCCAGGAAATAACACCTACAATTTATGGTTCAGCAACCACTACCTACATCATGGCAGAGATGCTAACAAGTGTTTTAGAAATGTAATTTTAGAACTAACACTGGGAAAATAAAAAGTATCATAAATGAATGGTTAGTCTCTGTTTATGGTACCAGGCACTAAATCCCTTACAGCATTAACTTACGGTTCTGAATCCATTTCACTTTCCATAATTGTATTCCATAAATTTCACTCTTTATTTTTATACAAATTGGTTCAAGTGTCCTTGAAATATCATTAATTCTACAAAATCAAAGAATAACCAGATTAAACTGCAGTGAGAAAGGATGTTTTCCCAACTCACTTTGATGGTGCACTTTCGCACAGTAATCGAGCACTGTACAGTAATGTACAGCAATTAAGAACGCCCTGCTATTCCTGCCCCCAACATGTAACAAAAACCTAACAATCAGCATTCACTTGGCATGTTATTATGTTATTACGAGAGGGTTGGGATGCTTGATTTAATGGATGAGGGTCAATGAAGTTAACGGAGGGCAATCCATGGGGAAAGCGTTTGGTTACTCTAGTGGAGGGGGTCCGTGATACTGATGATGTTATGGTGAGCCAGTATGGTGCCAAATCTCCTACTTGTGTTATACAGTAAAGACGGAATATGCAAATCTGCTTTTTTGTGCTTGATGGGGTCATAATAAGTCATAACAGGGTGCAACACTGGTGACAAAAAAAATTACAAAAACACCTAATGTTGGTTACCTTTTAACATGTCAATATATCTGAAAAAAACTATGAGCAAGTGATACAATATACTTGCAAAGTTTGCTAAGTCTTTCCACAAACTTGAAGCAGGTTTGCCAACTATAAACCTGATCAACAACCAACAGGAAAAGTAGAGCAAATGTATAACCTGTTTCAGTACTATTTCATTTTATTTCCCTAGACTGCAATTCTCTATGTAAACAAAAGCCATGTTATATTGAATCAATATCTATTCAAAGATGAATTTTTAATACAGAGAGGGATGCTGCCAAATGGGTTCCAGTACCAAAGCTTCTCATGTGACCATTTGGGCTCCAAGTGGTATTCCATTTGCTTCTTCGCCACTTGGCCGCAAAATTTCACTTTCCCTTCTACAACTTTCTTGCTTCATTTAAATATGGATTCTTGGGTAAGATGTATGCAACTCAAAATTATACTCTAGTTGGACTACTTTAGACTCATTTATATTAATCATTGACTCACCTCTGTTATCCCAACCTTCACAAGCAGGTTGCTTATCTCGCACAGTTGCTGAGGAGGCAAGGTTAGTATACGTGGCGTGAGGTGAGCGACTTTCTTGGGATCAGCATGACACAAGTGCTTAATACTGTTTTCAATTCGTTGTACATTTGTAGGGCTACAGCACAAAAGGTATCCATTCCTCAGAATCTGCAAAAAAAAAGATTTAGTAATATTTTATCTGAACTGGCACTGTGATTGAACTGCTTTATATCCAATTCAGCATACAGTACCTCTGGAATAGCTTATATCCAAAGGGAACTGTAACTGATAAGTGATTTGTCACCAGTGGGATCTGAACTGCTGCCTGGTTTAGCAACACTGATAGACAGTGATTTTGACCACTGAGTCATTAAGAGAAGTATAAATTTATGTCAACTATGCTGTACACAATCAGCCAATTGTTATAAGTTAACCAATCCACTATCACGATGGGGGTGGGTTGATCTTGATTCTATGTAAATACCTGAATCCAACAGGAATATGTACAGCTGAGTGAAGGAAATATAAGCTTTCACAAACAGCAAGTCCTACCTGCATTCAAGAAAAAAAAAAAGCCTACAAAAAACTTGGAATGAATAACAGAAAAATTCCATAATGATCCTATCTACTTTAGTAAATAAAGAAAGAAAGACCCAAGTTTTAAATAACATTCTCATTTCTATGGAAGCTATAAAAACACTTCTTGATACGAACTCAATGGAGAACAGGATTCCTATTTAATTTATGTCCAAATTATTCTCCTGCTTCATACATAAATTCATTTCATATATTTCTTGTTCCACATCAAAAAGGTTTTCTTCACCTCAGTCCTAAACTGCTGGGATTCATGAGGGCTTTTCCCCTGACAAGATCAAATCTTATCTCAGCAGCCTCTAATTAAATTCATAGCATTTTCTTATTTCACACAAACTTGGAAGTAGGTCTACCTAAGTCTATGAAAGAATGTTTCCATTCTAAGCTAAATATTCCTTTCCCTATATCAAAAACATAAAAAACATGTTTCTCTGAAATATAAGGAAACATAATAAACAACATGAATATGACAAAATGCTTTACCTCATCTGTAGAGAAGTCCCAATTTTTTATCAGTCTCTTCACAACAACATTCTGCAATTTCATACTTTTCGTCTGTGATGGTGGGTACGTTTTGTGAATGTACTTAATGGCATCTGGTTCACACTGCAACAGCCAGCACTGATATGCAAGATTCAGGCATTTGTGTACCTATGAAAGTAGTGAATAAAACACTGGCATATTAGTAGTCAGCAAATCTGTAATTTTAAAGGAGAATTACTGTACAATCAAAAGAGTTTATTTCCTGCCTTGCACTATTCACCAAATCCTTTAAGACTGCTGCTGAAATTTTTTTTGATAAAAGCTATGACAAAAGTGTTAAAACTACAGCATTACAATAATTCTTATGATCACAAATACAAACGTCATCTAGTGCAGTGCTCACTGATGTAAGCCTTGCACTAAAGAATAGTGCTCGGTCTTCTCCTATGATAAGTAATCTTTACCAAAGGATAATCTATACTCAGGTTGTCACAGTTGGTCATCAACTTTTATTCAAGAAACAGGAGGATCAAAAAAGTGTTTCTATAATGTACAACCCTTTGATTTTATTATGCTAAGTTCCTATTCAGATGAGGGGCAACGTTCAGCAGTAGTGTTCTTTTCAGACTGACGTATGAAACTGGTGATAAGACGTAGTAACCTGGGTCCTTTTGGGACCTCAAGGTCTTTGGTATGGGTGTATCAAACACGAAGCAAAAAATGTGTGCTCTCAAACCAACAGTTCATTTAATGGTGTGTAAGATTCACACAAAACTTTTCATTTACTATGAAAATATCTGCAGATCTACGTGGAATTTCACAATGGCAACTGATACTGTAATTACAGTGTACAAGACTTCTTTCATCTATGACTGGCCACATTTTTAAACTAAAATTTTCTGTCACACTTCTCATCCTCAACTAGACATTCACAGAATAACGAATCAGTTCTAATACCTTCAAGGCGAGAGTATTTCATAAGTTATCCCTAAGTGTTAATAGAACTAGAGATACTAAAAATCAACTTAGATTCATATGACAAAAAAATTAAAAATCACGCTGCCATGACATTTTTGCAAGTCATTCCGAGTCTTCAAACATCAAGTGATAATCACTTATTTGGCAAAATGAAAAATATTTGCATGAAATCTTAACATTTCTAAACCAACAAAATAAATGCACTACTTCCACTACCTTAGGATTTTAGTAGAACCAGTTTTACCTCTGCTAATGATAAGTTGTCTACCTCCCCTGGGAGATCAAACTTCTGGTGGACGACTTCTGGTACACCCAAAGCATGAAGTACATTGGCAATATCATAATCATTTTCCAAAAGTTTATAGGACTTGAGCATTGCTACAGAGCTCTTGAAAAACTTGACAAACCTGTGTTGGAAAGTACATCATGTTACAATACAAACAACAAAATATTATGCCATCATAAGCAAAAATACAAATTAAAAGGTAAAGGAGTATGTCTGTCACAATATGGAGGGCTATTCGATAACCATGAAACTGCTTTCAGACAGGATGTTCATGGCCAAATTTATAGAGAAAAGAAAAAGGATTTTGACAAAGGAAAAATCTATTTCTGGAGAGGGGCCCGTGTCACCCGGTGAAATAGTCCATTCAGCACTTATTTCTAGGTAATTCCGTTGCTAGATACCAGAGAAAGCTAAATGAAATGCTGGAGTTACTACCCCAGAGCGAGCTCCACTAGATGGAATCGTGTATGGAAAAGGGTGAACTACAAAAACACGGAACCTTATCCTATAGAGATTCCCAATGTCAAAAGTCCCAACGAGAGAGGTGCCGATACAAGCCCATGCACTACTCGCGGACTGTATACAAGGCAACACTAGCCGCATTCCATGTTAGCACCCACCTCACTAGAATGAAGTTTATCAAGGAGGGAGAGAATGAAAAAAACAGGGGTGGGTCACGGGTGACACGGGCCCCTCTCCAGAAATAGATTTTTCCTTTGTCAAAATCCTTTTTCTGGATCGGGGTCCCGTGTCACCCGGTGAAATAGTAACAGAGAAATAAACATCATTCTTACGCTATTAAAGACTTAAATAGAAACGTTGAAAACTAGGAGAATTCTACCCTGAACATAAGTAAGGTCCTCTAAGTTCATGTAATGAAAATAATGTAAGTGGTCACCGTCTAAGATCATGAGCTTAGAATAGCACCTGAATAGGCTTGTATTAAGAAAATACTTCCTGCCTAATAGCAGACCCAAAAAAAAAAAAAAAAAATTTAAGAGTGCAAGGAAGAAAGGGCGTGAATAAATATGAAAAGAAAAAACACTAAACAATTCAGCTGAAACCTAATAGGGGATGCTACTAAGATCCTTTAGTGTGGGTTACAGTGTAAACCAGGGCAGTAAGACCTGAACATTCCAAATATTAATGTTAATACTTCTGTACAGAAAAGGCAGGGTTTATATACTTTTAAGTTTTGAAGGATACGTTTCTTGCTCTCATAACAAGCTACCAGTATATTTTGTAACCAACTATACAAGATTGACTAAATTACTGCACATTTTACATGGCTTTCCTAAGCTCACTTTTCTTTGTTTATTTATTCCGTTTTCAACCTAATTAATTATCCATTTATCATTAAGTCGTAGTCAAAACTTGTTTATTATGATCTTATGAATCTGGACTTCAAGGTAATCAAAACAGAATTTGGGTTTGAAGATTCTTTCATAGGAGTTCAGATATAATTACAACGCAATTGCAAGAAACTCAAAATTTCTTTAGAAAATTATATATACATCAACATCCAATTAAAGACATTAAAATTATATTTCTAAAGCTCACAAAGCATCTTTGAATAATACAGAAAGTAAAAATAACTAAATTATTTAGAGACATTTAAATTAGCAACCAACTGAATAACAGCTTGCACTGAGGAAACATGGCAAGGGAAATATAAGTATTATAGCAAAAAATCTAAAAGTTGCTGTGACAATAAAACTACAACTCATTTTTCTCAGCAATCAATTTAACAACCACATTGAATCATGACAAAACAAGCGTGAAAAAACATAGCTGGATCAAAATATGCAATCACGAAAAATTTGGCGGGCAATCACTTCCTACAGTCTCTGAAACAGCAACTAAATGTCAAAAAGTCACCCAATGGATCACTCGCTAGATATGATTATTGTCTATTCATCGAGAGATAATGTTCATGTAAAATGCAGATGTCTTCCTTCACCTCTCTGATCAGACTTTCACAGTTTTCGACGATACTAATTTCTTCAGACTAAATGAATACTAACAAGAAAATTGTTTTGTAAAATTTTTTTACATTAGATTACATCACAATTGGTTAAAATAATATTAGCAGCGGCACAGAAGCCTTTGTATTTTTCTAATTTTCCTTAATTACTACCCCATTTTCATGAAAGCTATCAATGTAGGTTCATAAACAGTACTTTCCACAATATCAGAGTAAAAACACCACACTATCTGGTAAAAACAAACAACTGCACATGCATCTGCACAAAAAAAAAATGTGCTTTTGTCGGGCTGTAGCTCATGCAGTCTAAAACATGTGATGCAAAACTGTGTAACTGAGTTACAGTGATAGCTGTGCATCAGTAGGTTAAGTTAGTAAATTTACATTTGAGTTATAATCTTGTAGGTACTGATGCACATAAGCTGGATTTACAAGAAACGTTTGCTTTGGAAAGTAAAAGGATATTCCAATAAAAGAATTCTCTTGAAATACTGCAGGACATTTAACAGATAGTCATTTTAAAGCTACTCCCTCTGAGTGGCAGTCTACACCCTTGCGTCCCACTGATGACAGCCCTAAATCAGGTATTACTGCTACAAAATCAGCCCCACTTACTTTGTATAATGAAAGGCTGATAAATTCAAAAGGCCCAGTTCTTGAAACATGGCAATTCTGTGTTCCACCGTTAGAGGGCAAAAGTACAGAAGCTGGAGACACCTTCGAACATCATCTGGGTCCAATCCACTGTTCTACAAATCGAGAAAAAACATTAATTTTCACACAAACTGATGAATTTACAGTTTTTCAAATTAGCCTAGTTACTATCAAAAGAAACTGCGGCATATGCAGCCACTGGATCAGTGCTCAGTAGTGGGGAATATTGAAAAGCCATCATTACCATTATATCCTGAATAACTGATTCTGTTTCTGTCCTGCTATTTGTCAAAGTTGACTCATCCCAGTGCCTCTACTCGTTGCTATATGGATGGCATCGTTATGATCAAAATCTCAGACCTTGGATTATGCCACAGTCTTTGAACAATGACCTTCCTCTGTCTTGCATTTGACTTCCTTTTGACACTTGGTGTATTTCTCCAATTTCTAATTTAAGTATTCATTTTTGGGTTTTTTGCTTTTATCCATGCATTTACTTCTGTGTATTTGACGTATGCTATAAACGATGATGAAAAAATGAAAAGAGCGCTTCAAATAACATAAATAATGACATCAAACTAGCATCTTGTGTGAATTATCTTTAAGAGGTTCTTGTCTGGAATAGCTGTTAATGAAAAGTTAATTCTAATTCTTGACATTTTCACATATACATAAAGAACCAGATGTTCCAAACATTATCTTGCTTAAGGAAGAACAAGGAACAATTATGCTTTCCAAAATATTTACCGACGAACTGTTCTTGCAGCAAGAAGCATATAAAAGATTATCAGCACTCTGAATCTTCTTTTAAAATCTAATATTTCATTCATTACAAACATCAGTACAGTATGGCACATACTACCTAACAGTTACTCCTGAACTTTTCCTGTTAGCATGGTGACACTGAAGTAAGTTCTAGCATAGTGACACTGAAATAAGTTCTAGCATAGTGACACTGAAGTAAGTTCTTTGCTGTGTCATGTGAATGAAACCAACTGGAGGTGGTCATCCCAGACTAGAACTGGGTTTGTTAGATAGGTAAGACCGCAGGAGACAATGCAAGCCCAGTGAGCTGAAGCCCCTGGCACCAGAAAATCAGTGCCCGACTCACAACCAATAGGAGAGCTTCCTGGCTGTTGCATCCGATCACGACCGTCCACGTTCTTTGAAAACCCATTTTCAGGTATAAATATATTATGAATGTACATCTGGTGTCATTCACCTTGTGTAAACGGTAGCATGGATGACCGCAACATCAGGTTAATATATGAAATTCAGTCAGCTGCTTTAATAATAATAATCATAATAATAATAGTAATAACAAAGCTACAATCTTGTAAACAGTGATGTGTCCATATCTAATTCTCGACCAATTAATGACAACAAATTTTAGTGCAAGTATTGTATATCTAAGTGCCCCTCTCATTAGGTAGAAATTCATAAGAAATGTATACTGTACTGACATAAGCAGAATTATAATTTCATGAAACAGCATCAAACGACAGTACCTTTAAAGTGCAGATGTTGTGCGACAAATCATGTACATCCACTTCCTTAAGACGTGGCTCAGATTTAATAATTGCATAGGCTCGAGTTCTGCTGATATCTGAAAAAAAAGGAAAAACTACAGTACAGTACTAGTAACTTGAAATATCCAAAGCTTTTCTACCATACTACGACCAACCTCCTTATAAAAATAGCTGAGAGAGAGAGAGAGAGAGAGAGAGAGAGAGAGAGAGAGAGAGAGAGAGAGAGAGATTTTAGGTTCTCTAGCACTGACATCCAAGGTCATTGACACAGATGCCATTTATTAAAAATAATCAAAATTTAATTGCTTTGATTATTTTTAATAAACTGAATTCAGTTTAATGAACAAAACAAAAAGATGAATTAAATATCTGGCAGATGATCAGTTTCTGAATATAAAAATGCCACTCTCATCATATACTACACCCTCTACAAGAATTATGAAGAGGATGTCTAAGCTATCCTCACCACAAACCTCAGAGAATTCAGAATTCTACAACCCCCAACCCTTGGGTATTCAACCGGATAATGCCTTACAGCAAAGGGGCATAACATTTTTCACAAAATGGTGAAAAGGTATTAAAGGAGGTTGCAGGAAGGGACACTAAATGTGAGTAAGTTTAGGGAGAAGTATGAAGGTCCTTAAGTTGTTAGAAGCTGAATGTGAATATGGAAGTGTATGTGAAATTAGAGCACATCACAGTCAGTTAAAAAATGGTGTGAACTGCCTGACTGTTTTGAAGATGAATCTGGTGAATGAATGCTGACAAAAGAGAACAGACAACAATAAACGTGAACAAAAGGAAAGTTTGCTAAGAGGGAAATAGTTAGTTCTGGTGAAGAGAGCTTGCACTTGAAGCAAAATCTTATATAAAGAATGAAGGTTTATATTTGTGTAGGAACAAATAAACAAATAAAACTGCTTTTCACAGACACAAACCTATTAAAATAATACCACACAGCTTAAGTGAATGGTGGTTCTGCTCTACAATCACCATCAGCCACACAATCAATGAGACATGAAAAGTAAAGAAAATATTCAGAATTTATTCAGAATAACAAAAGTCATATAAAGAACCAGTATATATGTCTGTACCTGATAGCAGCTGGAAGCAACATGGAGTGCTGACTGACAGGTGGGCAGAGCTTTTCCCTACCTGTTAGTAGTTAACTACCTTGTCAATATATGTGAGAGCTAATAGTGGAAGATTTCTGTAAAGTGAATTAATCCTTGATATTATATGAGAAACAATAACTACTTTACAATGATACCTGAATACACATGCATTTGTATATACAGGAAACTTAAAACAAACTTACTAAAATAATTCATTATGAGGCTTATCCTGGACTCTACTTTAAGAGTTTGAATTCCTCTCGGCTGTTGTTTTTTGGTCTGCAAAACCGTTGCTTCGGATGGAATACTATTTCCAAACATTCTTATGTGGCTAAATTTCAACAACCTAACGGCAACATTTGGTTTTGCCCCCATCACCTGAAACTGAAAAGCAATTCATTTAGACAAAGTGCAAGAGTTAACATACTGAAATAAAATGTCAAATTTCAAAAGTAATTTGGATTTTTCCTAATATATCAACCAGGCGTTCCTTACATAGGATTTAGCTTCGGGCACAAGCTGGACACAGCCATTCACACTTATTAACAGGGTAGTTAACCATCAACTGGTGATGAAAACCCTGCCCACCCATCAGCCTGCACCCCAATTTGCCCCCCGGACCTGGTGCCAGATGAGAGGGGTGGCTGAGGTGGGTCATATATGTAAAGAACTTCAGTTTTGTAGGTTAGGAAAACTTTCAAATTCTACACAAATACAAACCTTTGTTCTTTACAAAGGAGAATTATTCATTGGTGGAAGGTAGCCTAGATACTCTCTAAACCGACTGGTAGGTTTGCCAGACCTGAGAATGTCATCTTCCTGGTCCATTCCAGAGCAGAGAAAGGATAACCGTTCAGTTCTAGCTTGCTACACATATGGGATGATGCAGCAAGGCTTCTGGACCACAAGTATTGGGAATGTATGCCATAACTTAATGTGGATGAAAGACTATGCAACGTTTGTTGTCGTAGATAGTAAGACAGACGTGTATCTCCAAGACTTTGTCCCACTGTCTATCCTCCCCTCCCCTTGTCAAGAGAGAAGGGGGAATTGCATCCTTCTACTGGAAAATGAAAAGACTGGTACTCAATCATACAGCTTACCTACAAGTTTGTCAATCCAGTTTGTACATGGCCTGGCACCCTACTTCTCTGACCTTCACAGAAAAAGAAAGAGAAAGGAGGGTGAAACCAGTTACTCCAACAACTCTCCCTCACCACCTGAATACCTTAGAAGAGATGTTACCTGTTCTACAGGGAGCTTGGTCAGCTATACAACTTGTTGAGCAGATACCACATGACCCAAGGTAAAAGTATCCAAGGATCAATGGGAATGTCCCTCTAGTGAAAAATGACTGTGGTCTGGCAAGACCACACAAGTCCTCAGAACACCCAATGAAATGACAGATTCTTCTAGAGTTCCAAAGACAGAGAGATGCTCGATCTCATAGGTTTAACTCAGACTGAACACTTGCCACCTCCACTGATGATAGAAACTCAGTGCACGGTTTGTCTTTTCCTGGGCAATGCCTACAAACCTGAGGCTTTCTTGCTTGTGGGAAGGATGGCTTAATTAAGTCATGGGTGTGCAAACTCATGATATCTAACAAAAATACACAACCCAAAGAACAACATGGAAAATACACAACAAGAATTTATTGGAAAGTAATAATCAAAGTAAACAGCAAAAGTCAGGCAGAGAGTTAGCACAGATGTCTGTGCAGGACGGCAGCCAGAAGCAAAGTGGAGTGCAGAGTGACAGGTGGGTGGGGCTTCCCCCTACCTGTCGATAGTTAACTACCTTGTCATCAAAGCTCAATCGGCTGTTCCAGCTCGCATTCACAAGCTTAATCCTTGTGTAAAGAATTAAGGTTTGTATTTGTGTAGGAACAATCATATTTTCCATTCTGGAATGCAGTAAAGGTTCAACATGAGTATTCACCAAATTTATTGAGGGGGTTTAGAAAATGCTGAACAACTTTCATTCAGTAGCCTCTGTCATTTGGAGGCAATCGAAAGGAAATGTAGCCATGACACACAGTTCTCCATTCTAGCAATCATTACCTAACACCCTACATTGGGACAGTAATTACCTCATTTTTTTCCTCCACCTTTATCTATAAACCTAGTTTACCACTGGAGGCCTGCATAAGAATTATGTAGCCTAGTCTTAGCATAAGACATAGGCTACGATAAGCAGTTTAAAACATACATGACTCAAGTAAACATCTGATGCCAAACGAAAGTATAAACAGACGTTTATACCGGTGCTCTGTCTCGTGAGGATCGCGTATGGAAACCCCTCGTTGGGTGGACTTCAGGGGTTAATTACAGGTTAATTACACTCCCGCGACAAAAACTGAAGGTAAATCCATAATTAGCGACCAAAAAACTGTAGAAAAAGTGACCAGCTTAAACACTTCCTACCCTCCCGACCACGACCTGGCACAGGACCGGACAGACTTATTGGGGTACGAAAGACTAGTTCGCTCCAGAACTTTTCTATCCTAACTGTATATTTGAACGTTTAAACGAGACGGATATTCTAATTCGTCACTAAAACTCACCGTCATCTGTGATGTGAATATTTCCCGCAACACATTAATGCAGTATTGAAATCAGTATGAAATTTGCTCAGGTTAGCAAAACATTATAGTAGTAGTAATGAATGGATGTCGGTTGTATAACGGCTACCCTTTTTTCCTCGTTCTTGTTAAGCCTATGGTGAGGTTTTTATAAGCTTGGTTTTCCACTGACTCTTGATAAGTCTTTTCTTACTTTATTTTTCTCTTCTCTACACAGATTTGTGAATAATAAAGCATTAAATGACTCTAGAAAAAGCTTGTGATTGAATTGATAGAGATGGAATGTAAAAGTTGATGAGCATGTATCCCACGATTATTTGATGGAAGAGCAAAATGTTAGTTTTGTGATGAAAAGGACCCCCTTTACAGACATCATCTTTACTAACACGTATGACTTGAAACTATCGTTAAACTGTATTATATTTAAGGGTAACTTTTTTTTTTTCATGAAAATGCATTTCTGAACTTGCTAGTCGTTCAAGTGTCAGGAAAAAGTGAACATTTTTAGTTATGAAAGGTTGCACAATCAATTACCGTAGTTATAACATGAACAGAAGCTAATCTTATGGAATTTAAAAAAGGTAATAACTTTATCTACTTGGCTTTAACATTCCAAGAACTCTATATCTGCCCACTGAGCCATCTCTTACCTTGTCACTTACCTTTGCATGTAAAGTGCTTACCACATTGTCTTTCAGTGGCCTCCTGTACTCCCCATTCACAGATTAGAATCTTCCCCAAAACACTGCCTTTTTTCCATTGTTTTCTAATTCGATCAGGTTAAATCTCACTATCATAATTGATCTCCTAGCTTACTCAATCTTGCTCACATACCCTTAAGCTAACACATCTCTACTGTTTTACCCATTCCAGGCTCTCCCGAATATCTTTTGTTCTTTCCATTCCTCCGGAGTTTTGCCTTTATTTTCTTTCTCTCTTTCATTGCCAAGATCTACAGTTTCCCCTTCCTTAAATAAACCAGCTATCATACCTTTCTCTTCATCAGCATCACATCCACGCCCATTCAAAACCCAGAGATGTGTTGTCTTTTTACATGTCTAAGGTTGTAAGCCTCATATGGTGATAAGACTGCATCTCTGTAGTAAATGCTCCTTCTACTTGTGATGATATACCATTATAGCAACTTCCTTGCTATTTGATTTTTTTTTACCATTATTTCCACACATTAGATATAGCGGATTTAGTTTCGTGAGAGAGAGAGAGAGAGAGAGAGAGAGAGAGAGAGAGAGAGAGAGAGAGAGAGAGAGAGAGAGAGAGAGAGAGAGAGAGAGAAGGCCACGGCTACCAACATTTGAAGGGTAAGTGTTAAAAATCTGTTTTCCTTATTACACATATATTTCACAATATTTCCACTAAGAACAAACGTCAGATTGCAATTATTCCTTTTTCTTTGATATCAGCATTAATATACTCTGCTGTGAAGGAAAATAGATTGACTCTCGCTCCACTGATTGCAATAGAGTGACTTTCAAAAGTTCCCTGAACAGAATAATTTGATTAGTTTTAGGTAAATAGAGTCTCTTCCCACTTCGTTCTAGTTTAATTCTGAGTTACCTTTTCTTCCTCATATTCTGCTACTTACACAAAGGAATGGAATAGAATGGATTATAAAATCTAGACCAGTGGCCAAGCCATGGGACCCACGAGGTCATTCAGTGCTGAAACGGAAATTGAGAGTAAAACTGTTAGGAGAGGGTGGAAAGGAAGATGGAAGAAAGAGAATACGAAAGGAGGTACAGTAAAAGGAATGAAAGGAGTTGCAGCTAGAGGGCCTAAGGAAGGAACACTGCAAAGAACCTTAAGTAATGCTGACAGTGCACCACGTGAGGTGCACTGATGGCATTACCCAACTACGAGGAATTATAACTCTGAATGCCTCCCAGTTGTAAAGAAATTATATAACTTTCAAGGTTATGAAATTGAAAGATATTAGTAACTTTAAAAGTATATTATAATTATCAATAATAAAATGATGAAAGTATATTACAGTTACCAATAATAAACTATATCAGTTGGTATTACAGTTGTACTTACAGCTAAATGAGAATGTACATAAGTTATATTTAAGTGTGAGATTTTTCAGTGATATATTATGAATAAAATATTGTGAATACTAAAAGGAAAAAGGAAACATGAAGTCATTAAACACAAAACTGAAGTGTTCTGAGTTCTAATGGACACTGAGTTGACAAACAAGGTCAAGTTTATCATATATATATATATATATATATATATATATATATATATATATATATATATATATATATATATATATATATATATATATATATATATATATATATATATATATATATATATATATATATATATATATATATGTATATATATATATATATATATGACAGTTGTGCACAGAGGAATGATATATATATATATATATATATATATATATATATATATATATATATATATATATATATATATATATATATATATATATATATATATATATATATATATATATATATATATATAATATATATACATATATATATGACAGTTGTGCACAGAGGAATGACAGCTGTACACGGAGGAACGACAGATGTGCACAGGGGAACGATAGATGTGCACAGATGAATGATAGCGGAGCACAGAGGAACGACAGCCGTGCACAGAGGAATGACAGCTGAGCACAGAGGAATGACAGCTAAGCACAGTGGAATGACAGATGTGCAGAGAGGAATGACATGTGCACAAAGGAATGACAGCTAAGCACAGATGAATGACAGCTGAGCACAGAGGAACGACAGCCGTGCACAGAGGAATGACAGCTGAGCACAGAGGAATGACAGCTAAGCACAGTGGAATGACAAATGTGCAGAGAGGAATGACATGTGCACAAAGGAATGACAGCTAAGCACAGCAGAATGACAGATGTGCACAAATGAATGACAGCTAAGCACAGCAGAATGACAGATGTGCACAAAGGAATGACAGCAGTGCACAAGGAATGACAGATGTGCACAGGGGAACGAGGGATGTGCACAGAGGAACGACAGCTGTGCACAGAGGAACCACAGCTGTGCACAGAGGAATGACAGCTGTGCACAGAGGAAAACTTAAGGCTTACAGGTCGGTCGACATCATCAGTGAAGTGTATCACAGCTTAACATCGATTCAAAATCATAAAGAGGCCCCTTTGCAATGGTGCTATATATTATAACTTCAACCAGCGCTGTATTTGAAAATGAAGACATTACTTTAGTTCATGATCATTCCACATTTTTTAAATATGATAATGGATCGTACATCATCCTAACGTTTGAATTCTTTCAGGCTCTGAAAAATATGGAAGCTATTAATATTTAAAAGTTCACATCACAACTTCAAGTGCAAGGATATGCCATTTCATGGCGACTTGTCTGACTTTTGTAAAATGCGACTGTAATGATAGCAGGAGAATATTAATTGTGAATAACTTAAACATAAGAGAGAGAAGTCGTTAAAGGAATGTTTACCTGGCTCACCTATGTGCTTACCTGTCCACTCTCACCGGAAACCAAGACTTCCGGTAACATCATAAGTACCCTCCTTTGTAGGAGGGATCAACTGAACTAATTCACCCAAAAGGACGTCGTTAGATAAAATTTCAGCCAATTAGGACCTCTAATAAGAGCGGGACAGAAGCTATTGCCCGCCTATTGTGGGATGGGCATTTCCTTTGAAAAACCCTCAAAAGAGAAGAACAGAGAGAAGCAGAAAGAAGAAATAGAGCCTTAGTGGAGTGAGGTTGAGGGCCTCACCAGTTGTGGGTTGAGAAGAAAGCCGGGCTCACACTTCAATTCACTGAATTGTAATTAATATGTCTATTTTTAATTAAAGTGTTAATGAAGTAAGAAAGCTATAGTGTCTTCTTAAAGCCTCCTGGGACTCAAACGCTGCTATAACAACAAAGCCAGAAATGATAAAGCAACTAAAGGAAATTATAAATTTCTTTACATGGGCAACGAATAAAAGCATAACAGAAGGTGGTAAAGAAACATTACAAAAAGAATTCATCACACGATGAGGAAGTGATCCTGAGCACAGCGCCTAGTTTCTCTCATTATTTTATTAGTAGTTGTCTCCTGCTCCCTGTTCTCAATCCTTTTTCTCTCCTTTTTTACTTTTACATCTGCAATATTTGCTGCTTGTATTTTTAGCAGTGACAGTATCTTGGCTTTGTCTCATATTTGAAACATATCCTTCATTTTTGTTGAAATGCAGTTGTCTCCTGCACCTTTTCTCAATTCCTTTTCTCTTTTTTTGACTCTGCAATATTTGCTGCATGCAATGTTTAGCTTTTACAGTACCTTGGCTTTGACTCGTACCAATGTATTGTATTTGAAATATACCCTTAATTGTTATCAAGTGTATCTCTCCTAATCAATGTCTGATGTTAGTGACGAGAAATATGTCCCTCAGAATTAGCGGTGCACACACTCGAGATAAATGCGCAGTTTCTGAGGAGTCAGGGAGATTTTTCCTGGCATTGTTTTAATATCTTCCTCCGTCAGGCTGCAAGTCTTCAACTTGTACCGCTGAAGGAGGCGAACTAAGGCCATCTTTCCTTCCATCAGGGCGAACCTCATTCCAATGCACTTGCGAGGACCAACTAAAAAATAAGAGAAAAAAAAATCAATTTAGCATTCAGAAGGCGAACCCTATTCAAATGGAACAAGCCCATCACAGGGGCCACTGACTTGAAATTCTTCAAGCTTCCAAAGGATATTATGGTGTTCATTAGATAATAAACAATAATTTAACAGATTAATAAATAAATCGACAAAAATGTAAATACAGTAAAACACAAGGATAATTGTTTAGGTTAGAAGTGCATTGCATCCTCGCTTGAGCTACTGGTGTCGCTTTGAGTAAATCAATACAAATTGGTATTGCAGAAAGATATTGCAGACTTATACGTACTGCCAAAGGGCAAGTAGGAGATACCGTAGTTCCATACTTACTGCCAAAGGGCAAGAAGGAGGAGACGTGGATATCCTTCTTCCTGTCGGGATGAAATCTCTCTGGATTAAAGGTCTGGGGATCAGGCCACAGCGTCTCATCGAAGTGCATATAACTGATGGGGAATATGATCCAGGAATCCGCCGGGAACTTCATTCCTTCAAACTCGCAGTCCTCCTTCACTTCGCGTATGACGGAGCTGGAAGAGAGAACGAAGAATAATGAGAATTTTCGGAGAATGGAATATACAATTTAAGACAAAGGTCAAGCACTGGGACCTGTGAGGAGCTAATACTGCCCTGGAAGGGAAATTGAGAGTACCAGGGAAATTGAGAGTAGAAAGTTTGAAAGGTGTAACAGGAGGGAAACTTCACAGCTGCACTCTGAAACAACTGTTAGGAGAAGGTGGAAAGTAAGATGGAAGAAAGAATATGAATAGAGGTACAGTAAAAGAAATGAAAGGGGTTGCAGGTAGGGGCCAAAGGGACGCTGCAACGAGCCTTAAGTAATGCCTACAGTGCACTGCATGAGGTGCACTGACGACACTACCCCACCTAGGGGGATTTTTATAGACAATTTCCCGGACACTAAACATAGTAATGATTGATTGATTTGTGAAATTTAGGCTGTTAAATTAAGCAATGGAGTACTTTCTGCTTTTCAGCGTCTAAGGCAGTGACAGGAGGGGGTTGGAGAGGCTGGACAGTAAGATAAAGAGATAAACAATTGCACTACCAAGTAACAGTTAAAGAGGTTAGACGGTCAAACTGAAGAAAGGAACCAGGAATGGAGGTAAAGTAAAATTTCTAAAAGCGCTTGCCGTTACGGCAGAAAGGACGTTGCAACCTTTAGCAATGCCTACAGCACACCACGCAAGGTGCACTGATAACACTAACCCCCAATGGGAACTCAACACAACATATATGAAAGCTGTTACTTTAATCCTAGAAGATATTCGAAAAGAAATTGCCTTTTGCATCAGCATTCCAGTTACTTAGGTTTTGGTCAATCAACAGAGGAATTTTTAAGCAGCACAATGATTAACGACTCTTTTAAGTCAAAAACTTACTCAGCAACTGGTGGATAAAAACGCAATGACTCGTTGACGACCATATCCAGGTACTCCATCTGCATGACACTGTCGTAGGAAACGTCCTCCTGAAAGAACGAAGACTGTCAGTACAGTACGATCGACCTGGAGGAAAACAATTTTACGTTTCTTTCATTGACTTGTCTCTTAATCGCAACAAGTATAAAGCCACTGGCTAGTTCCACTACTGAACTGCGTAACACATATTCTGAGACACTGCTGAGGATGTAAAGTTTAGTAAAATTGAAGGGCAAGATAGTAGAAAGCCACCTAGAATGCTGTGGTATGAAGTATGATGATGATGATGATGTTGAAATGTCACTGACTTGATAATTACAGTGTGTATCACATGTCTGGATCAGCAAAAGAGATAGTGATATAAATTCGTTCCTGTCTACCGTGATCCAGGTTATGAGGTTGACTTTAAAAACTCTCAGGGCAAAGCCTTTTTCATTATACCAGGGAACAGTCTGCCATTGTTGTCATTAAGAAAGGCAAATAATACGAATGAGGGTGTATGGATCAAACGCTTGTTATGGAACACGTGTTAGAAGTCTGAGAATATCTAGATCAAGCAGTTAGTGGTATAAATGGACCCAGGGGAAGCTGAATGAAGAGCTGATAGAACTGCGCAGTAACTATCGATTCGATTCTTGTCATAGTCATTCGCCGAGTGCGGTTGGACGTTTTTGAAAGTTCTACATATATAGAAGAATGACTTCTCTGGGTGAAAAGTGGGTGACAGACGAAGGACTTTTGTTTCTGTGAACACAGTGATGACAGAAGTCTGGAAAGCACATGCAATGTTGTGGAAGAAGGCTGAAGGGCAGAACTAAAGGTACTGAGTTTATGAGTCGTCTCATATGACATTTGCAATGGATATACAGAGATGAACCTCTTAAAGAAAGCATATTCACTGTAGCTGTTATTTTCACCTCTCTCGGAAGACGTTGTTGGATCTCCTCGTACAAACGCTGTTGAACATCCTGGTTCTTGGCTAGCAAATAACAAGTGAAGGAGAGCATTATTGACGTCGTTTCATACCCAGCTAACAAAAAAATAGTAGCATTTTGTACCACCTCGTCTTCGGTCATTTGATCTTCCTTCGCAGCTGACACAGAGCCATTCTGAAGCACCGTTCCTTCTTTGAGGTTTCCGTTCGTGACGTCAGAGTTTAAATCAGTGGCCGAACTGTCCTTGCTTTCTTCTGAAGAAATTATTTCCGCTGCTTCCAACATCAACTGCAGTGCATCGACAGTTTTCGGTCCCTTCAAATAAGGTCAACATTAGCCAGGGAAAACCAAATTCAAAAACTGTCCACACACACACACACACACATTATACATGCAGTGCCACACACCACTATTTATCAGACCTCTGGAAATGGCTTGGCAATGAAGCCAAAACAAGTAAGGGGAAGATACTAACCTTATTAGCTTTGCGATCCTTAATGACTTTCCTGATGTAACGAATGAGCAATGTGTTGTCTTCTGGAATGATGCTGGAAAACCTGATTCCCAGAATTCTTCTGACATAGATGGCAAAACTGGGGAACATTGCTGCGGGGAAAAGGAATTGCAGCATTAAAACTAACTGACTGGAATGGCGAATACGTGGGAAGAGTAGAAGACATTCAAAGACTGCAAGAACTGAAGACATTCAAAGCCTTAGACTATCAGTTCAACATCAATGAAGCACCAAGTGTCTGGAAAGTCACGTAATGAAGAATGTCTGTCGAGCTTATGGTTAAGTGCAGATGATTCATTTCAGACTGGCTTGTCATCTTCCCCAGATGCTTGTCAGGTAACACTTCAAATGGCAAGCAAGGGTGAGCAAGGAACCTTTTGTGTGTGGGCACTGATGCAGACCACTTCTACGGACATCTGCGAGTGAAAACTTCATGGATTGACAGCTTTATTTTTATTATTATTATTAAAGTAAATAACAGTATTGTTAAGACTAGTGCGGTGCATCAACAAATCAATCATTCAGTCATCTCACAACTCAAGGAGTGACCACTAAGAACAATAAAGCCACGAGTCAGAGTAGGTCAATATTTCCACGATAACGAGAAGAGGTTTCTCTTCATTGGTAATATCCACCTTCTCCCATAAAAGCTGTAGAAATAAACGAATTAACAGCAAAAGGGTCATTCCTGAAAAGTGCCTTGATATCCGTCACCTTGCAACCTGACATTTTCACGATAGGTCTCACACCAACTGGCGAACTAATTACACCTGTTATTCGCTTGATCTCTCTCTAAAAAAGTGAATGCCCCAATAGGTGAGGCGTTGCAAAGGCAACACCTGCTGGGTCAATCTCTAAAGAGGCAGATGTTAGCTACGGACCATCACCTACTGGTCTTTCACTTCTGAAGTCTCCCTCCATAGAACTTAAAGCTGTTCAGATTAATTCAAGGGCATGCCACATCTAGGTGGTATGATTGTCATCTGGGAAAACTCTGCACTCCAGTTTCTCATCTTTCCAAAAAGTGGTTTCCTAAAATCAGTGGTTTAATCCAACATGTTTCTGTTTAGTGGGGTCATTTCTATTGGAGTAATACTGTGGTTCGTGAATTTTCTTTGATCATAATTTTTCGTGGCCACGAAGACTGGCATATGATGTAATTACTAAATCAGTGTGAACACTGTTCATAACACCAAATACAAACAGTACTCCTCAGGTAGTAAATATATGCAAAAACTTAAAAGTCTTTTTAAAAAGTTACTGAAATAACAGAATAATTATAACAATATCAAGAAAAATGGTTTACAAGCTCTATATTTAGCTTAAGCAATAGATACATTTAAGACAAGAAAAGTCTCAACACTTACATGCAAATGACCTTCCCAGAGAGTTAGATTTGAAGTTACTGAAGGCCTCTCTACAATCGGCAAGCAGTGGATGGTCAGGATTCTTTTGTGAATCAATGTTGATGGCCAAAGCACACTTACCAATCACTTCCAATGTAAGGCCATGAAATAACCTGGGAAATTAAAACAAGATGTTAAAGCTACGAGGATGTTTATAAAACATTTCAAATGTATGTACAGACACCATCCTACTTATAAAAGAGTTGCGTCCCAGATGCCTTCTGTATGCTGAATTGTTTGGAAGCTGGTTACTGTACTATTCATGCCTATTGAAGTATAGTTTGATATAAAATCCATATAGTACTGTACGTTTTTTCATCCTAAAACACAATGCACTGTACATACAGTACTGTAAGAAGAAAACAGAAGCGCAAAACAAAATTTGAACCTACAGGTGGCAAAGGGGGCGCTCTGGACACAATTTTAATTTGCGAACCCATTTGTTTGTATCTCTGAATGTTTGTAGGTTGAATGTTCGTAACTAGGGTACTGTCTGTATATTGAAAAATTTTAACAAATTTGATATATGACCATGTGCTACTTATCGAGCACAAACAAGAAACCACATCTTACCTGTAAACATCAAGGGTTTTTTTCTCTTTGATGTGGTCTTCTATGATGTCCAGCGTAACAGAAATGACTCCATTTATGGTTTCTGACATCTGAAATGAATAGCACAGAATACAGAACTTAGACCAAGGGCCAAACACTGGGACCTTTGAGGTCGTTCAGCGCTTGAACGGAAACTGAGAGCCAGAAAGGTTTGAAAGGTGTAACAGGAGGAAAACCTCAAAGCAGTTGCACTATGAATCAGCTGTTAGGAAAGGGTGGAGAGCACGATGGAAGAAAGAGAATATGAAAGGAGGTACAACTAAATGAATGAGATATTAAGGTGAAAGGCAAGGAGTTACAAGTGACGTGAAGTTGTTTAATTTCTGGCAAAAATTTAAGCCCAGAACTAGAGTTCGGGCACCGATACCTTAGCAACGAGAAAAGAAACTTGATTAAATTCAGGCAGCGAACTAGTAATGCTTACAGGTTCGAATTTTGCAAAGACAGGATTAAAACACTTGGATCATGTCACGATTAGCGAACCCAACATCTCCATGTCACGATAAGCGAAACCCATGTAAACATCTCCATGTCAAGAACAGTGAACCCAATGATCCCCATGTAAAGAATGGCCAACCTGTTTTTCGGTCCGAACTCCAGTTCAAATGTATTTTGCCTTGTTTGGTACTAAAGCACGGGGTCAAACAGTGTTTTCATCTGGGAGGTCAAATGTTTTGTCTTGTTTAGTACTAGCCCCTGGGTGGTCAAATGTATTTCGCCTTGTTTAGTACTAGGCCCTGGGGGGTCAAATGTATTTTGCTGTGTTTAGTATTGCCCCTGGGGGGGTCAAATGTATTTCGCCTTGTTTAGTACTAGCCCGAGGGGTCAAATGTATTTTGCCTTGTTTAGTAGTATCTCCCTGGGGGAATCAAATGTCTGGTACCGAAGAGTTCATGTCTAGAACAGCGAACCCGATAATCCCATGTAAAGAATAACGAACCCAACAATCTTCTCGTAAAGATTAGCGAACCCTGCTACGAGTGGGTTCGATATCTCGACATGATCCAAATACTCTTTGGTTTGAGTCAGCAGATGTATAAGAATGCTACCAATACTTACAAGTTTCATCTTGGCTGGAGAGAACGTGGGGGTGAGGGTGTGTCTAATGAAACGCCATCTATCGTCGTGGAGTGAAACTAAGCTCTTGTCTCTGTCCAGCCCTGAAAACTTGATGCAAGAGAACAATAACAAAAAAACTTGATTCATTCATGGTATACAGTACATGACCTTGGCACAGCAATTTAGAATGATTTTGAGTATACAGACACTACCCTACTTACGAACATTCAACTTGCAAACATTCAGATACAAACAAATTGGATTGCAAATTAAAACTGTGTTCAGAGCGCTCCTCGTTGCCACACGTCAGTTCATTTTGCGTGCCTATTCTGTACATACAGTGCTGTATGTACAGTGCATTGTGTTTCAGGATGAAAAAACGTACAGTACTGTATTGATTTTATATCATACTGTACTTAAATAAGCATGGAAAGTACATTAACCAACTTGGAAACAATTTAACAGACAAATGGCCGTCAGGAACTTAACTCGTTTGTAAGCAGGGTGGTGTACGTATATTCCAAAACAATGAAGATATAAATAAACAAGTAAAAAAGGCGCCGAAGTTTCTGTACGTCATATAATCAAGGCCACCGAAAATAGATCTATCTTTCGGTGGTCTCGGTATAATGCTGTGAGAGCCGCGGCCCATAAAACTTTAACCACTGCCCGGTGGTGGCTGGCCTATATCGTTGCTAGATGCACGGTTATGTCTAACTTTAACCCTAAATAAAAAAAAAAAATACTGGGGCTAGGAGGCTGCAATTTGGTATGTTGATGATTGGAGGGTGGATTATCAACATATCAATTTGCAGCCCTCTAGCCTCAGTAGTTTTTAAGATCTGAGGGCGGACAGGAAAAGTGCGGACAGAAAAAATGCGGACGGACAAACATAGCCGGCACAATAGTTTTTTTTTAGAAAACTAAAACTACTCGAGTGATTTTGATTATAAATATTACCACAGAAAAATGGTTTTAAAAATTCTGACCAAGATAAAAAAAAATGAATGTGTGGGCATTTAGTGGTATTTTCCAAGTAACTCTTAGTGTCCCCACACTTTCTGATTTGGTATATGGTAAACAAATAAAATCAGGCTTCAAATTCAATACAAATAATCCAGCCAACCTTAATTTTACAGACTATGATATCAAACCTTCTTTGCAGCAACTATGTAATAAATAAAAACAACTCGAGTGATTTTGATTATAAATATTAGCACAGGTTAAAAAATTCTAACCAAGATAAAAACCTTGAAAAGCTTCAAATCATGACACTCTGAATGCATCTTTTTGTATCATAATAAAATCTACAGTAATGTTTCGAGAATTAAGTTGAGGAATTTAGTGTAAGTGGAAGTGCTAATTCTCTATTCTGATGAAAAGTGTGCAAAATCTATGCAGCGTCACTTACTAATCTGTTGGTGAAGTTGTCGAAGTTCCTGATTCCAACATACTTGATGACCTCTGGGTTTGTAACCACAACAATGGGGATCCCGCCAGTATATAACCTGGAAACAGTGGGGAAAAATATATTCAATGACATAATAACTTCGAGGTTTTAAAGTGACGAGATCTTCAGGACACTGGGAACAACTGCAATTTATTTTTACTGAGGACAAAACATTAAATTCTGGCAAGGAAAGCTCAGACACAATTACTTTCCGTTTTCTGTGATGATGAGATCTTGAGAACACTGGAAAACTACCATTTTCTTTATAAGACCAAACATTAAATTCTGGGAAGAAAAGTAAAAAAATCTTTGCATTATATAGCATTTTGATTTTTCCAGCAATCTGTCTTGTTACCCTTAGGTTAGGAATAATGATACACCATTATCTATATAACCCTAATTCAGTGTGTCAAAGACATCCAGTAAAATACTCAGTGGAACAGAGAGAAAGAATCCACTAAGTGAGTTTGAGGTCCACACCCTTAATATTTTAACAGTTCATCACCCAGCCACTGACGGGAAACATCTGGATCTAGATTATGTCAACTGGACATACATCATTCTTAAGAACCCGAATGGGTTGTAAAAAGCCAAAGTTGTTAGCTAAAGGTCCCTTCAGGAAATCCCGAGAAGTACCTACAAAGTGTTAGCTAAGGGTCCCTTCAGGAAATCCAGAGAGGTACCTATGAAGTGTTAGCTAAGGGTCCCTTCAGGAAATCCCGAGATGTACCTACAAAGTGTTAGCTAAGGGTCCCTTCAGGAAATCCCGAGAGGTACCTACGAAGTGTCACTAGCGATGAACTGCATACCCATTCACGGATGCCCAGTAACTTTTAACAGAACTCTGAACAAAAACACCACTGAGAAAAATAGATCTTGGTTGCGGGCTGCTCTATCAGCAAGATCCCGTGCTGGCATAACGCTAGCTTAATCATAAACAACAAAAACATAGAGAATAGATCAGTCTCACTCCAGAGTCCTAGCTTCAAAGATCCAGCATAGCAATGAACAGACCCAATATACAGCCATGCCCTACAGCTAAAAAAGCCATTAATGGACTAATTGGTCCCTGTTTTGACTAACTGGCGCAACCTATCTTTTTTTAAGTTTTTGAGTTTTCCAGCCAAAGTGACTCAGTTTTTGATACTCTATAACTATCAAAACTTCAGCCGTCTACGTTGTCACATTTTCAAACCAGATTTCCTCGAAAGATAAACTAATTAGAAGCTCTGAATAGTATCAAATTCTTTGAAGCCCATTTTCTCAGAATGGGGGAAAAAATGATAAATACCAACTTACGCCAGCGATTTTCCTTCAAGATTTCCCACCTGGCTTCCGTATTTGTCAATGAGTCTCCTCCAACCGTTCTTGTGATCTCCGTTCAGCTGGAAAGGAAAGTTCTCGAGTCACAACTCTATAAAATCACAGCTTTTAACACCAACCCCTTATTCGTTGATTCAAACGGTCTTCAAATCTTATACTTTTCACATTTTTCGAAAGAGAACTCATTGACTGGAATATGAAATTTAGACCAAACGCAAAACGAAGGGACCTACGAGGTCATTCAGCGCTGAAACGGAAATTGGCAGTAAAAGGTCTGAAAGGCGTAACAGGAGGAAAACCTCTCAGTTGCACTATGAAACAGTTGTGAGGAGAAGGTGGAAAGTAAGATGGAAGGAAGAGTATATGAACGGAGATACAGTTAAAGGAATGAAAGGGGTTTCAAGACTTACCTGACCAAGTTCCTTGATGTTGCCAAATAGAAAATGTCTGGGAGGACCTGTGTACCCCAGGCGTGCAAGTTTTCCTAAGTGCCACCATCGTTCTCTGTCGATCGATAAGAGGAGTAAAGAGAGCATTGTTATTCTTATTATTCTTCAGAAGATGAAGGACCCTATTCATGTGGAACAAGCCCACCAAAGGTGCCATCGAGTTGAAATTCAAGCCAAAGAATATTATGGTGTTCATTTGAAAGAAGTAACAGAAGATAATAGGAAGTACAGAGTGAAGATATTATTATTATTATTATTATTATTATTATTATTATTATTATTATTATTATTATTATTATTATTATTATCATTATTCAGAAGTTGAACCTATTCACATGGAACAAGCCGTCCAAAGGGGCCATCGAGTTGAAATTCAAGCTTCCAAAGAAATGGTGTTCATTTGAAAAAAAAAGTTACAGAAGATAGAAGGAATGATTATTATTATTATTATTATTATTATTATTATTATTATTATTATTATTATTATTATTATTATTATTATTATTATTATTATTATTCAGAAGATGAACCCTATTCGTGTGGAACAAGCCCACCACAGGGGCCATCGACTTAAAATTCTTGAAGCTTCCAAAAAATATGATGGTGTTCATTAGAAAGAAGCAACAGAAGAAAAATGGAAATACAGAAAGGAAAGAGAAAAGTTAACAGAATAGAAAAACTGAACAAATTAACATATAAATAGATAAAAGTGTTCGTAAATTATTAAAACACCAGGAGAATAGTATGAGGTGCGAATGGAAAGGCAATATTATTTCTGTAAATCTTAGTTTCTGAAATTTCCATTTTATACGAAAAATTTCTCTGAGTTTTCTAGATTCAGGCCCCAACCATATTGAGTCGGAAATCCGTCTTGTTTGTGTCGTAGCCTCCGTCGCCTGATTTGTAATCAGCTGCATTGTCGGAACCCGAGATCGTGTCAGAGACTTAATTTGAGCAACTTCCTAAACTCGGCAGTTTTTTCGGGATAAATCAGTTCTTAAGTACTGGAAGAAATTCTCGCCATGACGGGTACCAGACTCTTGAGAGTAATCAGTTAGTTGTTCAACAAAATGCTACATATTTTTTCACATTCTCTTTTTTCTCCGTGTAGACTTCTTGAAGAAAATGATCAAAATTCTGGTATTTGTGCGATTATAAAAAAGCGACATCATTGTTCTTATAGTGTCTTTTTACTGAAATTCTCGCTCATGAAGTAGTGCTAAATGTTTGTTTTTTTTATTTTTGGTTCAATCTTTAAAAAATTATTTTTTATATCAAATTGCGCCTTTCAATTTCTTCATCGACTTGAGAAGAATCAAAATTTGTTAAATTTCAATTTATCTTGAATGGAATAGAATATACAGTTTCATGAAGCGCTGGGAGCTATGAGGTCATTCAATGCTGAAATGGAAATGACAGTAAAAGATTTTTTTTTCGCAGTCGCACGGAGGTACAGTAAAAGGAAATCTTTAAGGGCCGAAGGAACGCTGCAAATTACATTTTTATATCAAATTACTACAGAGAGACACTTACAAAGAGCTGGATTAACTGGAGAGGCATATCTCAGGCGGCATTTCATCTCTAAATAGATTGAGAGGGCGTGATCAACAAATTTAAATTAAAATAAACAAGTATGACAACTTACACGCATCCACGTAATCACTGTTCCTATAATCATTCTTGGGAACTATGAGTATAAAACTCAACCTCAAATATGCAAATTTATGAAGATATTTAGGCCAAAGGCCAAGCACTTGGGACCTATGAGGTCATTCAGCGATGAAACGGAACTTGACAGTAAAAGGTCTGAAAGGTGTAACAGGAGGAAAACCTCAAAGCAGTTGCACTATGAATCAATAGGAGAGGGTTGAGGAAAGTAAGATGGAAGAAAGAGAATATGAAAGGAGGTACAGCAAAAGAAACGAAAGGGGTTGTATAGAAAATCAGAAAATCACTGTTGACCCAACAAATCCAATTAGACTAACATTCACACAAATAAAATGGATATAAAAAGGAAGAGAGAATTAGCATAAACAGAAACTTAAACAGGTATTTGTGCACAGCAGAGAAAGGTAACTAAAAGGAATATAGTGCCAGCTTCCTATCTTAGCTTCTCTGGGTAGAAACAAATGCTCTGTCATATTTTTACTTACAGAACTGCTAGACCCAACAGTGTGCTGATGAAGACGAGAGCTGTCCATGTTACCGTTTGGTCCAGGTGTAACCAACCTAAAATGAGGAATGCAGAACACTTTCAATTTAAAGTTGCCAAGAACTACTTTAAAATGTTTTTCCCAAGAATATTAGACCTAAATTTTCAGATCAGGGGTTTTGTAGGGGGTCAATCTCCAAAGAACTAGAAATTATTGTCAGCCGTATAAAAATGAGATCATTTGTATGCCATTTTTACGTGCAAAGAATAGAATATTGAATTTAGGTCAAAGGCCAAGCGCTGGGACCTATGAGGTCATTCAGCGCTGAAACGGAAATTGGCAGTAGAAAGGTCTGAAAGGTGGGATCTGTCCTAGACAGTGACCCCCAACAAAGTTCGGGGTCGTTATCTAGGACTAATATTTCCTGGGGGTCATTATCTTTATGGAGTTTACAGTCTTTTGTTTATGTTTTTACGGTCATCCCCAACGGGCTTGTACTAAACACGCCTCAAAGGTGGATACATGCAGGGTTCAAACCCGTGGGGGGTCACTATTTAGGAAAGATCCGAAAGGTGTAACAGGAGGAAAACCTCAAAGCAGCTGCGTTATGAATCAATTCTTAGGAGAGTAACATGGAAGAAAGAGAATATGAAAGGATGTACAGTAAAAGGAACGAAAGGGGTTGCAGCTATGGGCTGAAATCACGCTGCAAAGAACCTTAAGTAATGCCTACAGTTCACCACATGAGGTGCACTGACGGCACTAACCCCACTACGGGAAACAGTTGTTAGGAAAGGGTGGAAAATAAGATGTAAGAAAGAGAATATGAAAGGAGGTACAGTAAAAAGGAATGAATAAAGGGGTTGCAGACGCGGGAAATTTACTTACAAATTCATCGTGAAAAGTTTCAATTGGCTTTACCTAAACTGACCGAACCCCTTTTCCAGTCTTCTGCAAATTTTCAAAACGACACCAATCAAAACATATCGATAGAAATTCCTATTCTGTAGGGGCCGTGTCGTTGTGAAAACTTGGTCATTTCTTTCATGCTTAGGAAATCTACATAGTTTATGAGTAACTGAAGTTTTTATCTATTTCACGGGAACTCACCTCCACAGACGCGTTACTGAATACACCAACAGAAAAATATCTTACCTGCAACGTATTCCATATTTTCTCTTGGTTAAGAGAAGCGTTTAGCCAATGCTACAGTACCGTAGTGTTATCTTCTCTTTTCAATTATCTCGAAATCCTGCAATTAAACAAATAAACATTAGAAAACGCTCGTGTAATAATGGAATGGAATAAAAATTTACGCCGAAGGCCACGCACTGGGACTTTTGAAGTCATTCAGCACTGATAGGAAAGTTGAGAGTAGATGGTTTGAAAGGTGTAACAGGAGGAAAACCTCAAAGCAGTTGCACTATGAAACAATTGATGGGAGAAGGTGGACAGCAAAATGGAAGAAAGTGAATAAGAGTGGAAGTACAGTGAAAGGAATGAAAGGGGTTGCAGCTAGGGTCACAAGGTACGCTGCAAAAAACCTTAAGTAATGCCTACAGCGCACAAAGTGAGGTGAACTGACAGCACTAACCCCTTACGGGGCTCGTGTGATAATGCCCCTTCCTCAATTTACAACGATGAATTCATTATCTTTCTTTGAGTAAGCTCATTTCTCGCCAAGTTCCTCTTAAACTTACTGCGGCAAGGGATGAAGGACGCGTTACTTCCACCCAGTAGCACGAGTCCTGTCAGGAACTGTTTAACCAGGGAACGATGTTACGTAGTTCCTCGTGGCTTGAACCCCAAGGCCACACTGCCAGGTCTTGAGGAACTTGGACTGTTTAGCTAACAGTGCCGTTCTCAGCATGACTCAGTGTCTAAACAAATTCGTTGGCATACTCCCTGGAATTCATTATATACACTCTCTGGAATCTATTACCTGAAGCAAAATAAACTTCCAAGGACTTTCCAAGGGCAAGGGTACCGGAGCGGAAGGTTTCACGAAAGCAGAGACAGTGGGCTTTGAGATTTCAAAGTTTACTCACACCGCTTGAGGTGAAATGGTGGCACTAATCCCCAGCTGCGGGGTAGAAGCCTTAGACTGATGATAACCTTAGACTGACTTTGAGGTCTGACGCAGTATTGAGTATCAGTGATGTAAAGACACGTCTCTTAACCCAGAGGTGTTTATGCAACAGCACTTGTTTGAAGTTACTTTACAGCAGATGATTCTTAACCTTTTTTTTTACCATCACCCCTCTGAGAGTTGGTCCTTCCCTCCAACTCCCCCACCAAAACCCCCTTGCATCTGTGAATAAAATTCCCTCCCATATTTAAAGGAAAATGAAAAAAAGAGAAAGGTGTTTTTATTCTTTTGGGAATGAATTAATGAGATACTTGACACCGCTTCTTAGCGACTTTTGTTAAGAGGATAACGAATATAATTAGAGAACTTTTAATTTTTCCCCTAGGGCTCGCGCCCCCCTTGGAAATTGCTGACGTCCCCCAGGGTAAGAACCACTGCTTTATAGCCTCGTCGCGTTAACCAGCAACGCAACATAGTTAAGTAGCAACACTTTTAATCTGATCTCTGAAGCAAATGATACAAGTTTCCTTCTGTAGGCTACTGAATCGCGACTAATAAGCAATCAGGAATTCCGTCAGATTTTTTGAGAGGGCAATCAGATAACTGCGCAAGAGCTTAAACCAAACCCTCTCTCTCTCTCTCTCTCTCTCTCTCTCTCTCTCTCTCTCTCTCTCTCTCTCTCTCTCTCTCTGTGTAATCTTTCTGGTATTCTTGTCAATAATTTTACAGCCACTTTGCGCCCACATTTTAAGACACCTCTCTCTCTCTTCTGTCTAGATCAGAATCTAGCAAATTTCTCTCTCTCTCTCTCTCTCTCTCTCTCTCTCTCTCTCTCTCTCTCTCTCTCTCTCTCTCTCTCTCTCTCTCAAATCGAACGGCCTATTTTACATTTCATAAAATCCAGTTTCTCCATAGGCCTTTTGCCGCTATCAAAATGTCTGAATGAAAATCTTATTTTAATTCGGTATATTTTACTACATAATGAGAAGTAATATTTTTACAAAATAATTGATACATACGAGGAACCACAGAATGGATTAACCTACGTGAATATCACACATTAACAGCATAATACTATGTTAATAATACACATTTCAGTATCACTATATTACCAGCATAATATGATTTCAATAATACTGTACATGATTTGAAATGAGTGGGTATAGCCATGAACCTCCCTGTCAAGACGGCGTCAATAACCTAGATGTTTGTGACGCCAGTTTTAGTGGCCGCAAATCAATCAAATCATTCTTTGTCAAGACTTATATATTTCCATTTGCCTATGGCTAGAGGTGCTGTTCTTCTACTAATTAGACTTCAAGAATTTATAAACACAACCCGAAAGAAAAAATGTCATATTTTCTCAAATATTCTATATGTTTATTAATATAATATTCACTGAAACCCGAACGTGAATCAGAATTTTCAAAATTATGCGATATTTCTTTGCTATTATAAGATTCAAAAGACATATTAGGAGCTTATTTGATAACTGATTATATTGCATTTATTCCAATTTGAATTAACGCAACAGAACGGAATACAGAATTTAGGCCAAAGGTCAGGCGCGGGAACCTACGAGGTCATTCAGCGCTGAAACGGAAATTGACATTAAAAGGCCTGAAAGGTGTAACAGGAGGAAAACCTCGCAGCTGCACTATGAATCAATGGTTAGGAGAGGGTTGAGGAAAGTAAGATGGAAGAAAGAGAATATGAAAGGAGGTAAGGTAAAAGAAACGAAAGGGGTTGCACCTAGGGGCCGAAGGCACGCTGCAAAGAACTGTAAGCAATGCCTACAGTGCACCGCACGAGGTGCACTGACGGCACTACCCCGCTACGGGGTGGGTCAAGCCACGACCCACTCAAAGACTTGGTTGGCCTGGGCCCAATCAAAGACTTGGTTGGCCTGGGCAAGCCACGACCCACTCAAAGACTTGGTTGGCCTGGGCCCAATCAAAGACTTAGTTGGTCTGGGCAAGCCACGACCCACTCAAAGACTTAGTTGGTCTGGGTCAAGCCATGACCCACTCAAAGACTTAGTTGGTCTGGGCAAGCCATGACCCACTCAAAGACTTAGTTGGCCTGGCCAAGCCACGATCCACTCAAGGACTTAGTTGGCCTGGCTCAATCTGGATGGCATCTAGAGGAACCTCCATTACATTTGGAACCTGTAATTGTAATGCAATCATTCAAGTGCTCTTTCATTTGCAGAGATCTTTCATTGTCAGAGCAGGATCTAAACACTATGCATCAAAACTAGCGCCTGGTGTTCCATCATTCCTAGCTTAGTATTCATCGTCGTCATCCAATTCAGCATCATCGAAGTCGTTAGCCACCTCCTCGTAATCCTTCTCAAGGGCAGCGATGTTCTCCCGAGCCTCTGTGAATTCGCCTTCCTCCATTCCCTCTCCCACGAACCTGTTGGAATTGGAATTTGAATTGGAATATAGAATTTAGTCCAAAGGCCAAGCGCTGGGACTTATGATAAGGCCATTCAGCTCTGAATGGGAAATTGAGAGGAGGGTGTTTGAAAGGTGTAACAGAGGTAAAATCTCAGTTGCACTATGAAACGACTGTTAGGAGAGGGTGGAACGTAAAATGGAAGAAACAATATCAACAGAAGATCTTTAAAAATTAATATACCTATACACAACCTTTTCTATGTTTATTGATAAGAATAAATCTCCAATTTATTCAATAAAAATTATAAATGATCTATGAACAAGCTTACCAGTGTACGAAAGCTCTTTTAGCAAACATGAGATCAAACTTGTGGTCTAACCTGGCCCAGGCTTCACCAATGGCTGTGGTGTTTGATAACATACATAGGGCACGCTCGACCTGAATGAATGAATAAATGGAAGCACACGTAAATCTACACACCTAAACGCATTCACACAAAATGTACATATAATATACATGCATGTCTATGTGCGTATGTGTTTGTATATATATGTAGATACATATATATATATATATATATATATATATATATATATATATATATATATATATATATATATATATATACACACAGTGGACCCCCTCCTATTTGCGGTCCCAAATTCGCAGCTTCACCTATTAGCGGAAAATTTGCCTATTCGCTGTAATTTTTCATTGAGAAATACTCACTAATTACTGTATTTTCATAACATTTTCGTAACTGAATGCACTTTTTGTTATGAAACTATAAAAATACTCAGGTACAAGCATTTTTAAACATTTTTTTTTTTGTGTTTGAACTATAAACATTTTTAGAGGGGCATCAAGTATACACAGATTTTAGCTATTCGCAGAGGGTTTATGTAGGCATTCCTGAGAATAATGGGGATCGACTGTATATATATATATATATATATATATATATATATATATATATATATATATATATATATATATATATATATATATATATATATGTGTGTGTGTGTGTGTGTGTGTGTATACATGTGTATGTAATAATAATAATAATAATAATAATAATAATAATAATAATAATAACAATAACAATAACAATAATAATAATATTCAACTAAAGGTCACATAAAATCCCTGCACACCTGTAATATGCTACATTACTTTTCATCTGAATCAAAAAATGTTTAACAAGAAGCATTATATTTGCAGCATCTCCACTTCTTCTTCTTCTTCACCTTACCCTAATTCTGGCCATATTCAAAACCTACCATCCTCTGCTATAACTACTGACAAACCTTGGCCAAGTCCCCTCCAGGGACTACAGTAGGAGGTTGGTAGTTGATGCCGACCTTGAATCCCGTAGGACACCATTCCACAAACTGCACGGTTCTCTTGGCTTTGATCATTGCCACGGCCGAGTTGACGTCTTTTGGTACAACGTCACCACGATACAGGAGGCAGCATGCCATGTATTTACCTAGGATATGTGTGAATGTCAAAATAAAATAAATAATATATATATATATATATATATATATATATATATATATATATATATATATATATACCCACAAATATTTTAATCAAACAACCTTTTTGTTATATATGCTCATTCTCTGTCTCTGTCTCTGTCTCTGTATGTATTATACATTGATAAATGGGTGGTCAAAGTCACTGTCCGTCACTGTTTCTGAACCCAGCAATGGTTCGAATCACGATGGGGACAAAGCACTTATCAATTATAATCTCCTCCGAGTGCAAATTAATTTCAAAATGTGTATACTGTATATATATAATAAATAATATATACTGTATATTTCAAGATAGCACTTTCTTCCAACCTCTCCTGGGGTCACACTTGACCATCTGATTGTGGGCCTCGAAGCAGGTAGAGGTGATTTCGGGTACCTTCAGTCGTTCGTGTTCCGCCTTCTCAGCCGAGATGACAGGGGCGTAGGTGACCAGTGGGAAGTGGATTCTTGGGTACGGAACTAAATTCGTCTGGAACTCGTTCAGGTCGACGTTTAGCGCCCCGTCGAACCTTCAGGAAAGAATGAATGAAGTTTTTGATTCATACGATTCTTCAGTCGCTGGAACATAAACCATTTAGGACAAAGGCCAAGTGCACTGAGACCTACGAGGTCATTCATCGCTGATAGGGGAATTGAGAGTAAAGGAGGTTTGAAAGGCGTAACAGGAGGAAAGCCTCGCAGTTGCACTATTAATCAACTGTTAGGAGGGGGTGGATAGAACGATGGAAGAGAGAGAATATAGACGGAGGTAGAGTGAAAAGAATGAAAGGGGTTGCAGCTAGGGGCCGAAGGGACGCTGCATGAGGTGTACTGACGGCAATACCTCTGCTATGGGAAATACTTCATTCAGTATTGGAAAATGAAGACATGCACTGAGAAATCTTCAGATTGGTTCCTACTTGTTAACTAGAAAACTGAGTCAAGATCCATAGCTATTTCTAAATGCAAATGTCAACAAGAAGAGCAGACTGGTTCCTACTTGTTAACGAGAAAACTGAACCAAAATCCATTAACTACTTCAAAATGCAAACATCAACAACAAGAGCGATGCCACCTCACCTGAGAGAGGTTGTAATAGAAGACACAACCTGACCGATTAAGCGATTGAGATTCGTGTATGTCGGTCGTTCGATCTGGGAAGCAAAACAAAATTATCAAATAAGTGGTTCTTGATGTGTCTCTTTCCTAAAATATGGTATAATTTCGGTTATACTGATTCCCTTATTATTCCCCTTATTTTCTCAAGCAAATAGCATGCATTCTAGGTAGCAAATAATATATAAGGGATTTCTCCTGAGTGACAAGCCTACAGCTAGACTTCTTTTTCTCTCCTCCACAAGTAAAAAAAAAAAATTATAATTCACACAAGATTTCAAAATGATATCACTAAATTCCATTTGCCTTTATCCTTTATGGAGGGCAAAAAACAAACACCTCTCTCTCTCTCTCTCTCTCTCTCTCTCTCTCTCTCTCTCTCTCTCTCTCTCTCTCTCTCTCTCTAGCTCACAATTGGGCGAGTTGGTAGAGCTGTGGACTAGCACTTGCTAGGCCCGAGTTCGAGTCTCCGGCCGGCTGATGAAGAGTTAGAGGAATTTATTTCTGGTGATAGAAATTCATTTCTCGCTATAATGTTGTTCGGATTCCAAAATGAAATGTAGGTCCCGTTGCTAAAGTAACCAATTGGTTCTTAGCCACGTAAAATAAGTCTGACCCTTCGGGCCAGCCCTAGGAGAGCTGTTAATCAGCTCAGTGGTCTGGTAAACATAAGGTATACTTAACTTTAACTTCTCTCTCTCTCTCTCTCTCTCTCTCTCTCTGAAAAGACAGGATACTTGCCTTCTCTCCCATTTTCTCTCCTTATGTCTATCGTCCAAAATATATACATGTACACACATATATATAAATATACAAACACTTATGTCTCCATTCACCTACCGCCAAATTCCTGTGACAGATATCGTAGATGGCTTCGTTGTCCACCATGAAGGCGCAGTCTGAGAGTTCCAGAGTCGTGTGGGTGGTCAGAACGGCGTTGTAAGGCTCCACGACAGAGGTCGCCACCTAGTCGAGAGAGTAATATGACCTCAGGTCACGTCCCTAACTCTGAATGCTCTTTTCAGAAGGGTTTGTGAAGCTTGACGACATTGTGTGAGAGGCAATTTTGAGCCTATGCCTGGTGCTATTCAAATATATTATGAAAAACTGCCCTGAAATTCAAGCTGCTTCCAAACAAAATGGTGTTCATTTGAAAGAAGCAACAGAAGGTACTAAGAAATACAAAAAGAAGAGATCAGTTAACAGGAAACAAATTAACAATTTATTAAATAAATAGATTAAAACTATAAGTAATTCTAAAACACATTCGAATGACGAGAAAACAGCATCCCACATCTCGCGAGCGCCAGTGCAAATCTTCACTCGGTTTACGAGGTCAGGCGAACTGTCAGGTGTTACCTGGGGCGCCGGGTAGACAGCAAATTCCAGCTTGCTCTTCTTGCCGTACTGGATGGCCAAGTGTTCCATCAGGAGCGACGTGAACCCAGATCCTGTCCCTCCGCCGAAGGAGTGGAAGATGAGGAAGCCCTGGCAAGGAGTACTCCACTTTAGAAACAGATCATCTCGAAGGAAAACTTTATTTTTGGCTTCCTGTATTTGCTGATATTCATAGGGAAGGAATGGGATCTTTCAGCGAGTAATTATAATATAATTACTCATTGAAAGTACAAGCAGCCAAACTTTGAAAGTCTAATTTTTTTTACTACACTGATAAAAAAGTTGAGACTTCAAGCTTCATTTTGGTAAAAAAAATTTTGTTGTAGACGCAAAAATAAGGTTGCTGTGACATTTTGCATTTTGAAAACTTTAAATGCGTTTTTCTCGACTTTTTGTTTTGTGGCGAATGTACTACCTTCTCCTTGGAGAGAGAGAGAGAGAGAGAGAGAGAGAGAGAGAGAGAGAGAGAGAGAGAGAAATGCGTAGATTCCTTGTGGCATAAAGACTGAATTCACTTGGGAATATCAGCAGTGTGGGAATTTTATAACAACCTCGCATTATTTTATGGTCAAATATCTGACCTTGGCAGCTCTACAGAAAACTGAAATTTTTACCCTATGAAACCTTATTTGAAAAAAAAAAAACGTTTATGTGAGAAAACAATACTCGTATATCTATTATTTGCCTAAATGAGAAGTTACCGGAGAAATTCCATCTCGGGAGACAGGGAAAATTTACTGAATTGAGTTACAAAAGATCTCTTCATTGTGAAAAAATAACACGAGAAATAAGAGTTGTTATAGTTCTCATTATGTAAAAAAAATCAATACTAAAATATGTACTGTAGCTTCTCATATTAACATATATATCATAATAATAATAATAATAATAATAATAATAATAATAATAATAATAATAATAATAATAATAATAATAATAATAATAATAATAATAATAATAATGTGTTACCACTCACGCTATAAATAATGCCAAAAATACGATCCGTATAACTACAAAATTAACAAAAAGACATTAACCCTAATAAATCTAATCTATTTTTACCTAATTATCAACTGTCATAAGTAGCAATCAGGATTTAATCTCCGAGAGCAGTTCGTCAGCAAAAAAAAAAAAAAAAAAAAAAATAAATAAATAATAATAATAAAATAAAATGGCCACAGACTGACTGATTGATTTACGACTGCTAAACCTGGCGTCAAAACACCCAGGTCATTGACGCCGTAATAAAATTGAATAGGTAACTAAAAAGACGAATCAATTTAAAAGATGTTTTTATGTACGAAATATCTAAATTTAAAATATATATTTATATACGAATATATATAAATATATATATATATATATATATATATATATATTATATATATATATATATATATATATATATATATATATATATAATCTCTGGCCACATACCAATCCGCAAATCCAAGTCGGAACGGATTCCCAAAATTCCCACCTGCAATCCGGAACACTGATCCGCCTGCTTCCGGATCCGTTCCAAGGTCACCTGCACCTGTTCCCTGCCGATGGTGTAGTGGCCTCGGGCGTAGTTATTTGCCGCGTCCTCCTTCCCCGAAATCATGCCGTCCGGGTTGAAGAGGGCCTTGTACGTGCCCGTCCGAACTTCGTCTGAGGATATATTCGGAGCGTGAGCACTCGGTGCCGCCCGCACTTCGTCAGGGGATGTGATGTTTTGGGGGTTTATATTGATCAGTTGCTGTGACGTTGGCGATTCGGACCAAGGTTGCGTTCAGTGTGTGGTGGGGAGTGTTGTCGAGTGTGTATGTGTATGTGTGTATGTATGTATGTGTGTCTGTGTGTACAGTGTGTGTATGTATATAATATAGCCTATATGCATGTATACGTGTGCGTGTATGTATGTATGTATGTATGTATGTATGTATGTATGTATGTATGTACGTATGTATATATATACACTGTATACAGATATAGATAGAGATAGATACAGAGATAGCTAGATAGCTAGATAGATAGATAGATAGAAATATTATTATTATTATTATTATTATTATTATTATTAATTATTATTATTTATTATTATTATTATTATTATTATTATTTTATTATTATTATTATTATCCAGAAGATGAAGAACTCTATTCATATGAACGAAACCCATCAAAGGGGCCACTGACTTTTAAGGTGTTCATTAGAGACCCCCCCCCCCACCTCACTTATCAAAAAAGAAACACGCGCTCACCAACAACCGTGGGTTCCAAATCTACGAAGATCGCCCTCGGGACGTGTTTGCCAGCCATCGTTTCCGAAAAGAAGGTCCCGAAGGAGTCGTCTGCCATGTCTTCCTCTCCTTCGTTGGCTGCCAACTGCCCGTTCGGAAGGATGCCGTGTTCCAGGCAATACAGTTCCCAGCAGGCGTTTCCGATCTGCACGCCCGCCTGACCGACGTGGATGCTTATGCACTCTCGCTGCAATAGGGAAGAAGAAGATTTCCGGTGCATTCTGAGGTAGATTTGAATGGATTATAGGATTTTGGCCAAAGGCCAAGCGCTGGGACCGACAAGGGCATTCGACGCTGAGGGGGGAAATAGAGTTAAAAGGTTTGAAAGGTATAAAGAGGCAAACCTTTAGCAGTTGCACTATGAAAGAATTGTTGGGAGAGAGTGGAAAGTTAGATGGAAGAAAGAGAATATGAATCGGAGGCTCGGTAAAAAAGAATGAAAGGGGTTGCAGCTAGGGGCCTAACGAAGGGACACTGTAAAAGAACCTTAAGTCATGCCTACAGTGTACCACGGTTGCTGCACTGACGGCACTACACTCCTACGGGGATTTAGATGGGGAAAGCAAGCACAATCACAGAGAAGGGAGAAAAATTACTCGTCTTGTGGGTTGTGACAAGACTTCAAAACCCAAATCAGGCTTCGCTCAATATTGGTTCTGCTTTCCTCTACAGACTTTGAAAGAATAGTTCTGTTTTATGAGATCTTCCTTCAAAGGCTTCCAGAGAGGTTTAAGTCAAAAATTATTCTTTCAGCTTAATGTCTAAGTAAACAAAATAAGTAAAAAATGCGGCAAAGTTTCTTCGGTGCAATCGAGATTTCTGTATAGTGTATAATCAAGGCCACCGAAAATAGATCTATCTTTCGGTGGTCTCGGCATAATGCTGTATGAGCCACGCCCATGAAACTTTAACCACAGCCCGGTGGTGGCCTGTTCTGTATCATTGCCAGATGCGCGATTAAGGCTAAACTCAACCTTAAATAAAATCAAAACTACTGAGGTTAGAGGGCTACAATTTGGCATGTTTGATGACTGGAGGGTGGATGATCAACATACCAATTTGCAGCCCTCTAGCCTCAGTGGTTTTTAAGATCTGAGTGCGGACAGAAAAAAAAAAGTGCGGACGGACAGAACATAGAGCCGGTACAACAGTTTTCTTTTACAGAAAACTAAAAAAGGTCCATTTCGTTGGATTTTCTCAAGAAATTTCCTACGTACACAAAGAATTCCTTCAACTAAACTACATGACACAAACACGAGTCAGAGATGCATATCCGTCTCTTAGGATTTCGTTCATCTGCTTACTTTATCGTTCTCTGATTTTCAAATAAGGAGGAATTTCCATCCCGTTGGAATTCTCCTGTTCGTAATTACCTTCATTTCTTCTTCTCTTCCTTTACAATTGCTGGATCACTCACTCTCTTATTTCTATTCCTGCTAAGCTTTCAGCTTGTTTGCTAGAATAATGGGAAAATGATTATAATTATAAGAGAACATGTTTGCTAGAATAGTGGAATATTAATTATTATAAGAAATCTTGTTTGCTAAAATAATGGAAAAACAAGATTGAGTACCACTGGCTCTAAGCATTCACATATCAAATGACTAGTTAAGATATTTACTGCGTGATTTTTTTTTTTCAGACTGACAGTGTCGTCTGTAACGCTGCACAGATTTTTCTCTTGTTTTATGCCACACAAGATATAAAAGGTTAAATTTTACAAGTGTAACCAATTTCATGAATGTAGAACCTGATGTAATTATTGATTTGCGTTGGTATATCCATGACATACTAGGATTATATCAGTGAAGTGTTCGCCTACCTTATATTGTATGTTTGGTATTTTATTGTGAGCAAAATATATAAAAGGAAAAACTGTTTTGCTTTTTTAATCACTTTCATAATTGAAACAAAGCACTTTTTTTATAATTTTGTTACTTACAAAATGTACTGAATTGATTTGAATATTGAATTTAGGCCAAAGGCCAAGCACTGGGACCTATGAGATCATTCAGCACTGAAATGGAAAATGACAGTAAAATGTTTGAAAGGTGTAACAGGAGGAAAACCTCAAAGCAGTTGCACTATGAATCAATTGTTAGGAGAGGGTGAAGAGTAAGATGGAAGAAAGAGAATATGAACGGAAATACAGTAAAAGGAATGACAGGGGTTACAGCTAGGCCCCGAAAGGACGCTGCAAGGAACCTCGACTTATGCCTACAGTGCATCGCGCAAGGATCACTGACGGCACTAACCCCCCTACGTGTAGAAATGACGTATGATCCATCCGATTAACTAAAGCTTCAACATACTCACCATACCGACAAGGCAGTCCCAATTATCCCAATCTTCTGGTCCACGATTCGAGTGTCCAGAATAAGAATTCCTTTTTCAAGGCAAGTCAAAATTTACGCCTGAAATTCAGACGCTGACACCAGACGATCGCAGGAGCTGTGAAACGGACGCTCCAGCAACTTCGTTATCTGCCATCGGAATGTTCGGCTCAACTCCCATGCAACCGCTAGCAGTTGCTTGGTTGCACCTGCCCCATATTTCGGCCATTTTTCTCTCCTCTCCCCTCTATTGCTCGGTTCCTCCTACCTCTAACACCTCCCCCCCCCACCTCTACCCTCTTCCACACGTATCCCTCAGAATGCATGTCTTCCCATATACTAGATTAGGGGGAACGTTCCCCCTCCACTCCTGTTCCCCTAGGCGACACCACCAGGCCGACGCCCAATTACCTGACAAGGCTGACCCCAATCAGGCCTTATGAGATATAAAAAGAAGAAAGTAGGAAATATTAGCAAATTCGAGGTACTATACAATATCTGTTACGTATTTACAAAAATGTTGTCGAAGTTACTGTAATGATTTGACTTACAATTGAAGAATACCTGTACAGAAATGAAAAATACGTATTTACAAAATTGCTGTCAAAGTTAATGTAATGATTTGACTTACAACTGAAGAATATCTGTACAGAAATAAATAGTACGTATTTACAAAAATGTTGCCACAGTGAACGCGATGATTTCAGTCACATTTGAAGAACATCTGAACATAAATTATTAGTTCTAATTATAACTTAAGAAAAACAGAATGGTCTTTGTCCAGGCATAGACCGTAAAATTAATCTCGTCTTGAGTGTACGATCACACCTCTGCACCCACTGACTCCTCTTCTAAAGTTCCTTTTAAAATATTTATTTTATTTATTTATTTACTTTTAGTTTCATATTTCATATCAATACGACATCAATATGGAATATAGAATTTAGGCCAAAGACCAGGTACTGGGACCTATGAGGTCATTCTGCGCTGGAAAGGAAACTGAGAGTAGGTAGGTTTGATAGGTGTAACAGGAGGTAAACCTCGCAGTTGCACTCTGAAATAATTGTTAGGAGAGGGTGGATGGCAAGGTGGAAGAAAGATCCTATGAACGGAGGTACAGTAAAAGGAATGAAAGGGGTTGCAGCTAGGGGCCCAAGGAAGGGACGCTGCAAAGAAGCTTTAGTAATGCCTACAGTGCACCACGTGAGGTGCACTGACGGCACTAATCCCCCCTACGGGGATTACGGCGCCAACGACCAAGATGTCTGTGACGACGGTTTTGGTCGCACCAAACCGAATCAAAATTAATCTCCCGAAGTCCTAAGGACGAACGGAAGATTCAGAATGTGGATCCTACGCCGTTCGAAAGAGAAAGAAAAATCCTGTATTTTATTCTACAAATTTCTTTCAGATGAGTTTCAATAAGACTTAACATTATTATTATATTATTATTATTATTTATTATTATTATTATTATTATTATTATTATTATTATTATTATTATTATTATTGTATTATTATTATTCAGAAGACAGAAACCTATTCATATGGAACAAGCCCATCAAAGGGACCACTGACCTGAAATTCTTTAAGCTTCCAAAGAACATTATGGTGTTCTTTAGGAAGAAGTAGTTCTTCGTTGGGGGAGTGGGTTCCGTTCTCAGCTAGCACTTTGCTGGCCGCGAGTTCGAATCTCCGACGACCAATGAAGAACAAGAGGAATGTATTTCTGGTGATAGAAATTCATTTCTCGCTTTAATGTGGTTTGGTTTCCACAATAAGCTGTAGGTCCCGTTGCTAGGTAACCAGTTGGTTCTTAGCCACGTAAAATAACTCTAATACTTCGGGCCAGCCCTAGGAGAGCTGTTAATCAGTCAGTGGTCTGGTTAAACTAAGATATACTTAACTTTAGGAAGAAGTAAGAGGAAGTAAGGGGAAATACAAAAAGAAGAGATCCCACTCACTTATTAAAAAAGAAAAACAATAAATTAATAAATTAACAAATAGATAAAAATGTATTCAAATGCAAGGAGAATATTATTAGTGCAGTGACGCGCGATGCACCCTCGCTTGAACTTCTGAAGTTCCAATAATTCGTAAGCCTTTCCAAACCTTCATTCTTCTTTTAAACACAAGAATCTTGTTAAAGTCAATTATTTCCACATTTCAGCGTCTTGCTCTGCTGATTAATGTGTTGAAAACGTCTATTTATCAATTTTTATATTGATTGGTAATATATTGTTTCTTTTCTAATAAGCGATCTCTTCTTTCTAACGAACACTATTATATTCTTTGGAAGGTTGAATTTCAAGTCAATGGCCCCTTTGGTGGGCTTGTTCCATAGGAACAGGGTTCACCCTCTGAATAATAATAATAATAATAATAATAATAATAATAATAATAATAATAATAATAATAATAATAATAATAATAATAATAATAATAATAATAATAATAATCTTTGGAAGCTTGGATTTCAAGTCAATGGTCCCTGAGGTGGGCTTGTTCCATATGAATAGGGTTCATCCTCTGAATAATAATAATAATAATAATAATAATAATAATAATAATAATAATAATAATAATAATAATAATAATAATAAATAGTCTTCGAAGCACTTGGTCAAATCTGGGCGACTAAACACAAAATGCAGTAAACTAGTTTATCAAGGTGAAAGCACTAGACCCATTTCATCATCGAATATGATTACATAAACCAACCGTTTGTTTTCAGAAATCCAAGTTTCTGAGCAGCGGACATATCTTCAGCTGTGTGTCCGGTCTGTTGCTGACTCTCTCTCTCTCTCTCTCTCTCTCTCTCTACATGGATGTCTATCTAATGAGATACAGTTATAATACCTCATTACGTTGGTGATATCTCTCTCTCTCTCTCTCTCTCTCTCTCTCTCTCTCTCTCTCTCTCTCTCTCTCTCTCTCTCTCTCTCTCTGGTGATCGACCAGATTCTTCACTGGTCCTATTGACGAAAGCCAGAGAAGATTGTAGTAAAGATAAACCCCTCCATTTTAGGCTGCCCATTACCTTCATGCGATGGTCTAGATAATCTCCCTTACGTAACGAGGGATTGTAAATGTTCAAACCTAAATAACAATACTAATAATATTGCATCTAACTGAGCTTCGTCAAAATCATATATATACATGTCTACAAATAACGAGAAACATTTTTTAATCAAGGAATAAAATATTATGATAGACAAATATAACTACTGTACTTTGTTTCGTGAAAAATATAACTACTCTGCTTCGTGGAAAATGACAAACATATACTAACAACAAACATATATTACGTCACTACATGCTTGAAAAGAAGAGAATGTTAAATAACCAAAGTTAATATGACCACTGGAGATCAGATCTCCTCCGTAGGGAGGAGGGGAGGGGTTAGTGGCATACGCCAACAAGCAAGGGCCAGTCCCTCCACCTCAGTTACCTGAGTTAGGTGATAGGGACAGAAAGGTCCCTATGCCCGAACATAGCAGAGAAGCTCTCCGAGCTTTGGAGAGCTCCGAGTATATAGATCCGTTTACCACCTAGCACAACAAGAAACTTCCAGGGTTGTGCTCAGTGGTACCAGACCCATGGAGGACGCTTTCCAGTACCCGTGGGTCTATCTAGTAGTTTACGCCTTCCCTCCGTTTTGCCCAATTCATCTGGTAATCAACTGGGTGTTGACTATCCCGAATCTCAGGATGACCCAGGTGGCCCCCCCGTGGCCACATGCCAAGTGGTATACTGACCTGCTAGCTATGTTATCTGGGGTCCTGGGAGAGATCCCCCCGTGCCACAACCTTCTATGTCCCGTTGCTAGGTAACCAACTGGTTCTTAGCCACGTAAAATAAATCTAAGCCTTCGGGCCAGCTCTAGGAGAGCTGTTAATCAGCTCAGTGGTCTGGTTAAACTAAGATATACTTTTTTTCACCCACACGTTGAGAGGTACCACTAGGCTTTTCTCGCCATACATCAGAGACCTCTGAATACCTTCAGAAGTCCTCAGTGGCTGTATACCAAGGGAAGTGGACTGTCTTCTGTAGTTGGTGTCATCAACGGAGTATCTCTCAAATCAGAGCAAGCATACTAACAATAAATACCCAATAAACCCAGTTTTCATTAAGAAAAAGTAAGAAAGATTTTAGACAAACTGATTTCAAAGTGAAAAGATTTTTTCACAAAAATTCCATTTAAGGAAAAGTTTCAACAACTCAAAAATTACTTTTAATAAGCATTGTGTTCAGAAAGGAAATAAGATCACAAATAAAGAGGAGTCACTTATAGCAGAACATAGGCATAAAAAAGTATGTTTAACTGAATAGGATAAACATATAAATCTTTAGCTTTAACACTCACCAACTGCAACACCCAATCGCGAAGGGTTTTTTCACCACAGATGAAACCCTGAAGGCTATTTTGAATAATGCATATTTACTTTTCTGTAATTATAGATTCGAATATTTAAATTTGTCATAGACTGCAAATTACTTCTTTCAAATATTTTCAGCTACTGAAACACTTGCCAACCACCATTTGGGTGTCTGCTCATTCCTCTGGTCATGAAATGCCTTCACTGAGGTGCTTCAGAGTCTTCCTTCATCCAAATGTATATATCTTTCAAATGATTACTGGTATATAAAGGCTTCTAAATCTTGATAGAACAACACTGAATGAGCAGCAAAATGAGACACCCCCAAACAATTTCCACAGAAGAACAAGGTCACAGGTACAAGTGTGAAGTTGTGAATGCGCACACGTTATCTCAGCAAACATCGCCTGGGCACCTAACATTTTCACTAATCAAAGAACTTCAACCCACTGTACCCCCTCTGCTGTTTCTGTCTTCTGTAACTAAGGGACTAACATTATGCAAAAAATTGCATAAATAGCTATGCTACAGTCATTGCAATGAAGCCATCAATTCCAGTACACTGCACCAAGAGGACAGATGGGGGCTCTGGTTAAGCTTTTCTTAAAAGGTCAGTTTTTGCAATATCAAACTGAATCTCCTCATAATTCTGAGCAATTTTACAATCAAGCTTTTTCAGTTACAACAGTTACAAAATTTATCAAATCACTTATTGAATTAATAATTTTTTATTCAAGAAAACCTTAAAGGTAGCATCATATACAGTGTGCCTTGGCTAGCATGCATATTAAGTTTTCTACATACAATCACGTTCTTGACAAAATAGCGTTCAGCACGTGATAAATAATATAATGTTGCATATGATCACCAACATTAAAGAACAACCATGCACATTAAAGCATAAAATCACAAAAAAACTGGATGGAATATCAAATCACACAAAATACAAAAAAATTCAAAGCACATATAAAAGAGAAAAATTTCTAACACAAAATACCCTCAGAGTACTGTATACAGATTATGCATTGAACAGTGCTCATTCTGAACCACACCATTTTGCAAGAAAATTACAACTAACCAAAAGCATACCTTGCAGCATTAACATATGTTTGCTTTCATCTTTTCCAATGCTATTGCAGAGTCAAATCGGAAATTTAAAAGCTACAAGCCAAGGCACACGTGTATCATCGTGACCCTACCTTTCTGAAGTAGATGAATCTGTAAAGGAAAACAAACTATATTAGTAAAACTCATTAACAATATCATACGTAAAGAAGTATTGATTACCTGTATTTACAGTTTACTGTACAGTACTGTACTAAGAGATGAAATGTTGGTTTATGATCAGATACAAACACAATCTGGAATTTTTTTACATTCCACGGCCCTGTTTTCTGGATTTGGAATACTGTATGGCAAATTTTTAAAGTAATTTGTGTTTTTCTAAAATACAAACCTGAAATTCTTTACATAGGAATTACCTTGTGAACACGAGCTGGAATGGCCGTTTAACTTTCAGACAAGGCCATTAACTACTTACAGTTCAGGGGTAGCCTCGACCACCTGTTGGTATGCACTCCATTTTCCTTCCGGCCCAGGTAGCAGAGTGAGGGGTGGCTGAGGGTCTTTCACTGGAAACTAGAACTCCTTTAGCCCTCACTAAAGAGAGCGTAGGTGAAGCTGCCAACGAGGGACCAGCTTCCCTTAATGACGACAGGTGGCCAAGAATGACTTCCCAGTGAAACTTCTGCGCTATCTCCCTGACCTTGTTGACAAAAGAATCTGAAGGGAAATCTCTCCCTGTATAGAGGGATCAGAAATTTGTTTTATTTAGCATTTCCCAACGTTTTGTGAGAGAGAGAGAGAGAGAGTGTGTAATTGTCGTTGTGAGTGGTTCGGTTGTTGGAGTTGGTTTTACGGCTGTCTCTCTGTCTGTCGGTCTGTCGAGAGTTTTTCGTTTTTTGGGGAGGTCTTGGGCAGTTGAGGTCCAACCTTGAAAGTGAACGGGAGTTCGTCTGTTTTTTTGGGACCACATTAATGGTTCATGTGTCTCTTCTTTTTGTTGGTTCGTTGTTGGTGGAGGGTCGGTTTAAGTTTTTTGTTTCGTGGGTGTGTGCTGTGATTGGCGACCGTGGACCTTATCCATCTCCAGCAACCGAAGATCAGGGTGAGTGTTGCGTGTTGTGTTGTTTGTGGTGTGAATACCGCCACATAATATTTGGCATGCCCAACGTGGGGCAGCTGGTATTGCAGCTGCAATTGAGGTTGGTGGCTGGTAGTGTGACTGAAGAGAAGGATGGAAGAGGAACTGGTAAGGTTGAGAGAGGAGAATACGTGGTTGAGGGGGTGAGAATGAGAGATTGAGGAGTCAGTTGAGGAGGTGGAGGGAATACTAAGAAGTGCAAAAGAAGAAATGAAAGGGGAGATGAAAGAGTCAGAAGAGAGAATGGAAGAGAGGATGGATAAAAAGTTGGAGGGAATGATGAAAGGTGTGGAAGAAATGGTGAAAGGTATGTTCAAGGGTGTTTTTGGAGAAGGGGCTGTTGAGGCAGGTTCTCTGGAACGTGTGAAGGGGCAAGAGAGAAAGAAAAGGAGGAAGAAGTGAATGGAAGCGTGAGTGATGAAAGTGATATGGGAATAGGAAGCAAGAAACGAGGGAATGAGAGGCAGGGTAAGGAAAAGGGAATGAAAAGCAAGGGAAGGAACAGAGGAAAGTAAGGATAAGTCAGGGGAAGAAAAAGGGAAGAAGGGAAAGGGAAAGGAAACTGGTAAGAAGGGAAAGGAAGTGGGAAAGGCAGGAAAGAAGGGAGAGGGTGAAGGCAGTAGTGATAGTGAGGTGGATGGAGGTGAGTGGATAAAAGTGGATAAAAAGAGGGGAAGAAGAGTGTAATGAGTAAGATGAATGTAAGTGCAGAAGTGGACTCTTTGTATTCGGAAGAGGGTATGAAAGGACAGAGCGAAAGTAGCGAAAGTGAGAGTGAAAGTGAGAAAGAAGTGAGAAAGGCTATGTATGTGAGGGAGGTACCCTGGTGTGAAAAGTATAATGAGTATGGAAGTAGGGATGTGCATGATTTCTTTAGGGAGTATGAAAGGTTTTGTCAGGATAAGTATGGGGAAAGTAAGAGAGTATGGGCACGAGAATTAGGAGAGTATTTGACTGGGTTTTTACTTGACATGTATAGGGTTATTATGAGTGTGGGAGATGTTGAGTATGACAAGGTGAAAGCTAGATTAGTTGAGCAAGCGAGGCGTATGAAAGGAGTGTTAAGTATAAGAGGAAGAATGAATTTGATGAGGCAAGAATGAAAGCTGGGGAAACCTTGTCACTGTATGCTTGTCGGCTGGAGACGTTGGCAAGGAAGAAGTTTGGGGATGATGGGATAGATGAATGTAAGGAGTTAGTACGGAAGTTGTTAGGGACAGTGCCAGATGGAGTTAGAGAATTTGTGAACTTGAAGCGGAAGGAGAAGAAAAGATGGACGAATGAAAGGTTGACTTGGGGAGAAATTTTGGAAATTGTAGAAGATTATGAGCTTGACAGGGTTATAAAAGAGAGCAGAAGTGTAAGTGTAAGGGCTGGGGTAGATGAGAGAGTACCAGAGTTCGGAAGCTTTAGGGATGCAGTGTTGAGGGGCCCAATGAGAATGGCCGATAGTGTAATAGATAGGAGTGTAAGAGCAAGTAATGTAGAGGTGCCAGTGAGGATGAATGATGGGTTTGTAAGGGAACAACGGGTTGGACGGGTTAGGGATAGTAGTGTACAAAGGGAAGGTCGATGAGTGGAAGTCGAGCGAAGTGTTTTAGATGTGGAAAGGAAGGACATACAAAGAATGAGTGTAGGTGGGCTTTAGGAGCGTGTTTCGGGGTGTGGGCAACCGGGACATTTGGTAAGGGAGTGTATGAAAGATAGGGGTTAAATGCTACCGGTGCGGACAGGTGGGTCATGTTGCTAATGGTTGTAGGGGTACCTGAGTGAATGTAATATGTGGTAACTGTGGTAAGAATGGGCATTATGCGAGAATGTGTTCAGAACCGAGAGCGAAATGTGACGAATGTGGAATGGAAGGCATGTATCAAGTGTATGTAGACGAAAGAGGGTGACTGTGACAGCGAATTCGGGAAACTGAGTGTGAAGGGGGTTCAAATGGGTGGATCCTCCAGGATGCAAGCGGTGCGTGTAATGCATGTACGTGAGGGGGTTGTTGCATGAGGGGGCTTTGCTGGAAAGACTGACGAGTGCATGAAGCAATTTGTTTTGATAGAGTATGGCAGAAAACGTAAGAAAGGGAAGAACGTAAGTGAACGGAATGATCGTAAGTTGTGTGATAGGGGTGTGAGTGCCAAAGTGAAAATGAGTGATAAAGCGTGTAATACGGATGAATGGGATGGTATGAATAGAACGTATAGCATATGCGGGTTTGATATAACTGAGTTGACTGAACGTGTAGGGGTAAGTGAACGGTTGGAGGTGAGCGAAAGTGTAAGAGTAAGAGAGCGTAGCAGTAATATACGAGTGATTGAAAGCATGAATGAATCGTTGCAAGAATTGGAAAGGTCAATGAGCGAATGGGATGGGTTAGTTGAAGAATTGGGGGAGGTATTCGGGAACGAGTTAGAGGGTATAGATGAGATTGTGGATGAAATTGAGAGTGGTAATAGTGAAGAAGATAGCGTGAATCTGAGAGAGAATGGAGGAGAAAATGTAAATCTGAATGTTGCTGGAAGAGAGAGCGAGTCTGAGAGAATGATTGCGTGCCCGCGAACGCGATCTAGAGGACCTGCTAGGGAGCATCCGTGGGTGTTGCGTAAGGCGATTTGAAAGAGGTGTGAAAGGTGTTGGTTGGGAAATGCTAAAAGGGGGGAGAAATATAGAGGGATCAGAAATTTGTTTTATTTAGCATTTCCCAACGTTTTGTGAGAGAGAGAGAGAGAGTGTGTAATTGTCGTTGTGAGTGGTCTGGTTGTTGGAGTTGGTTTTACGGCTGTCTCTCTGTCTGTCGGTCTGTCGAGAGTTTTTCGTTTTTTGGGAGGTCTTGGGCAGTTGAGGTCCAACCTTGAAAGTGAACGGGAGTTCGTCTTTTTTTTGGGACCACATTAATGGTTCATGTGTCTCTTCTTTTTTTGTTGGTTCGTTGTTGGTGGAGGGTCGGTTTAAGTTTTTTTGTTTCGTGGGTGTGTGCTGTGATTGGCGACCGTGGACCTTATCCATCTCCAGCAACCGAAGATCAGGGTGAGTGTTGCGTGTTGTGTTGTTTGTGGGTGTGAATACCGCCACACCTGCTGCCATATCCATCAGCATGCTCAGGTTCTTTTTACCCTCTGCTTGGGCATGAGGCCTAACTTCTTGAAGTTTATCACCACATCAAGATTGTGAAAAAACTCAAGAAGGCAGGACTAGCCAATCATCCACGTACCTCAGCAAAGGACTCTCCGAAGATATGCAGCATTTCTTCTGACAAACCAGAGGTAGCGGAAATAACTTATCAGACTGGCTAAGCCGGAGGGATTGTTTTGCCCGGAAACAAGAGAATTTACCTGGTCTAAAACCAAGTCACTAAGTCTTAACCATGACAAACCAATCGGAGCCCTGTGTGGTTCCTTCTTAGGTCCCCATAAAGACTTAATGGCCGAAGAACGGTTCACAGGACAGGCCACAGTCTTTTCCTCGATTCCATTAAAATGACGGATCGTTTTAATGATCTCCAAAAAGTGTCTCTGTAACTCGGGGGCATCCGAGTCCTAGGGCATAGGACCCTTGGTTCCCTCCAGTTCCCAGTCCTTCCCAGTTGCTCCCTCTGCAGGATAGGGACACTCGCCAGAGCCCCCGGGTGATCTCTCAACCACTCGTGCATATGACCTGTCCGGTCTGAGGATTAACTGACCCAGACACATAAGCCTCCTTTGTGGGGCTGGGAAGGGATCATGAATGGTCTGTCCTGAACACCAGCCCTGTCTGGCTCCCAAAACCCCGAGGAGATGGAGGGGACAGGTGAGAGATCGCAAGTGCCCTTGTCCAACTTGTTGAGACTGAAGTCTTACCAGGTGAGTGAGGCTGTGGGCAGTCGCCAATCCACGGTGATGATGTCCAAACAGGTCAGGGAGAGCGGTTCCGCTCATGTGAACGTCCTCCTCTTCTTGAGCACAGCCGTTGTCAGCAGTGAGTGGAGGAGACCTTCCCCATGGACAAAGACAAGACTAACACCTGGGAACATCTCATCGAAGTAGTATGGGGACTGTCGAAGACACACTCACTGGATATCCCTTCATCACCTTTTGGTGGTCAATGAGGGAAGAAACATTCAGCTGTCCAGAGATGCCCAGGAAGAGCCACAGCTCCCTTAGCAACTCATCCTCCACTACACCTGAAACCGAAGTCAGATTAGGTGAGAGATCTTCCTCACCCTCCAAGAAAGAGCATCCCCCCAAGGACAACTCTCCCTAAGAACGAAGAAAGGTTCCTGGTGAGAAATTGGGCTGGGCATCCCTCCACCCTAGGAGATTCTCTACGGAACAAACAGTAGGAGTTGGTGGGGGTAACTACTCTCTTAGGAGTAGTAACAGCAGGCAGGAGTTTGGCAGAAGGCAGTAAAGTACTGAAGCGGACTTTAGGCGTCACTAGCAGAGTACTGCAATCCAATGACACCAGGAGACCTTCTCTCTCTTCTTCTTCCTGACAAACTTCACCCACTGTTCAGACAGCCAGACACAGCACTCTGAACATGGGCTAGACTGACTGCACTCATGCCTCCTTCCCTGTGCAGCAAATAAAGACCTGAGGTTTCCTCTCAGAGCTAATAACACCTTAATTGATTGAGGGGTTTGCAACATTCTGAACAAATCTCAACAACATATTTCTCAATCAAAAACATGCAAAGAAAAGTAAAGACAGCAAACAGTGACTTGGGCAGAGAGTCCAGAAAGATGTCAGTACGCAACAGCAGCCAGAGGAAAAGTGGACTGCATACCGAAAGGTGGGCAAGGCTTCATCCTACCTATGGATAGTTAACGACCTTGTTTGAAAGTTGAAGGCCACTGAAGCTTGTGTTCACAAGCTAAATCCTATATATAAGATTATGGTTTGTATTTGTACAGGAACAAGTAAAAATTTACCAGCAAACACTTTACCAAAGTAAAATTACATGAGTAACATTACAAAAGTATGAACTCTTTGTGCTTTCTATAAAGTACCATACTCTTGGCAGGTGGGTTGAGGAAGGCAAACCCAATACTACATAAAGATGGATTAAAAGGCTATTAGGTTAAGATGTAGGCTTATACTATCCCTGTAACGGTATGGCCACACTTTCCAAAATGTTGTTTAAAAGGCAAATGGAACCTGTGTTTGACACAAGCCCCTTGGGGGGGATGAACTTAAAAATATAAAAAATTGATGTTAAATATCATAAACATAAACAAATGACACAAGCATACACAATAACATAAATGGATTCAAATATTCCGTTCAGCGACTGGTGGGGACTGTACAGCAGTGCTAGTCTCGTTTTAAAGTAAAACTGAAGAATATTTACCACCTTTTATTAATGTTTTTGTTTACGTTTATGATATTTCTCACCTTGGGGCCAGTCGAGAACGACGGACAAAGGTTTCGACGAGGAAAACAAACCTAACCTTTCCTAGAATGCCAGGTCCCGACCTAAACGGACCTTGCCTTCCTAACCTAACTTAGGGACCCTGCCATAACCTGGCCAAGGGGGTTTTGCCCCCCCTGGACCCCTCCAAGTAGCACTGAATATGGGAGTCATGGACCAAGCTTCCTGCTCCCGTCACTCACAGATACCTACCAATCATCTTTTGTTTGTATTTACGTTCACTGGTAGCACACTAAACATGTAGCCCATTTTACATTTTAACCAGTAGTTAGAGAACGAGAGGGATGCAATAGTGGTCTTTAGTTGTACTCAAACCATCATCACACAATTCTTAATTGTTACAAGACTCATTTTGCATTCAATTTGTCACGTGTGTTGTATTGTACATTCTGGAGGGCACAAGGACCTCGCCCTGGGGTAGAACATCTTACTGAGGGGAACATTATGGAACAACCCGACACACATATAATTAATTACCTTCTGTAAATGCCCATTCACGAGGGTCCAATGGAGAAATTCCGAAATATCCACGACATAAATCTTCCCAAGTCACACAAAATCACTGTAGCGAAACACTCGCACACTGTCACAAATGTCAACATCAACTGTTTCCGTTCCTAAATTTCTTCGTGACAGCAAAAATGAAACATCAGCCCTCACTCTTATTTCTACGAGTGATTTAAACTAATTTAATATTAAAGTATCAATAAATTATCTTTCTTGTTTGACATAAACGGTAGTATAAGCAGAATTGATGGTCGTGTTCCTTATTTAAAGATTGTACTGGTCCGTCTGAAATAAAAGTCTGAGTCTGACAGATAAGTGACAGTTCGATCATAAGGCTAGGAACTCCATCATAGGCCTTTGTTACATTAACATTGGTTTACTTATAGAGTACAACTCTGCGTGCATGTTCATACTGAGTATTTTAGAGGTGTAATTCATATACATTTACGGATTTTATTCGTATGACATTAAAGTGAAAGAGAAGATAGATAGACTTCTCTGGTAGAGAGGATTAGTCCTGTGTCTAGGTGGCTACTCAACTGTTGCAAAAAGGCAAGTAATTTTCATTAAAATACCTAGAATATTAAGTAAATGCTTGAAAATAATAATAAAAATTAACGTACATGATTTTCATTAAAATCCTTAGCATTTTAAGTAAATGCTTGATAAAAAAATATAAAAAAATTAAGGTAAATCGTTTTCATTGAAATCCTTATAAAGCATTTTAATTAAACGCTTGATAATAGAATAAATTAATTTATCGGACTTATTTTCCTTCACTGTTGCAGCAAATCAGTAGATTTATAGTTTTCCCCAGCCAATATTTCTAATATTTATAGGGACCACTGTGCAATAAAATCATTAACTTAACCTCAGTCACGATATAGCCTAATCTAGGTTTAACTTGGACACAACAACCAATCATGAACGGGGACTTTTCTGGGACCGTAAATGCTACATAACCTATTCTAGGACACTTTATCTCTTGCCAAATTTATATTTAACATCCAGAGGATTCAGTTCTCTCAAATTCACATGATGTGAATGCAACCAGCTTTTTACACTTGTACAATCCATCGATTTCCTTCACCTTTAACAATATTTGAGGCGTTTGTGTTAGGTTAGCTCTGCAACTCCAGAAAATGTGGTCTCTCTTCCTCATGACATTTTAAAAGCTGGTGAAGTTTTCTCATATAAATGGATATATGAATGACAGTATGAACCAGACTTGGGTCCAATTACAAGTACTTAAGTACAAAATTCTGAGTAATTGTACTTATAATCGTACTTCAGATTCTAAAAATCAGTGTACTTGTACTTCGGCCAAAAGTACTTGAAAAGACAAGTGTACTTTGAAGTATTTTGCAAGTGCAGTACAGTAATAATTATGCAGGTGCATTAGCATAAATAATTAAATATCTATAACTTCTTGTACTATGACTAAGCAGATAATAATAAGATGTTTTAATTAGTGTAAAAAGTATGTATGTAAGTTATAAAATAATAATATAATCTGCGTGATGTATCAAGCACCCATACTAAGAATATAAATTAGCTTGATATGGTGCTGTACGTAAAAATTTTGACTTTCATATTGAACGCCGTCAGTGTCTGGGCCTGCATTTTGTATTAAGGCTTTTGTCGCATGGCTGGTGGCATGGCCAACTGTATTTTGTTTCATAAATCCAAATTTCTCAGAACACAGTTCAAGAAATTATGTTTCTAGACATTATTTTAGTCATATGAGGATTTCTTTTTTCTGTTAAAACACAGCAAATAAATTTAACAACTGATATAACTTGTCCCATAACAATGCATAGTTTTAGAGCAACCACAAATGTTATACTCGTACAGTGGGGGCATTAAATGTACCTTCCATCCAGGTCACTCACAGGTTGAGCTTAATACAGTAATTATTTTAGGTTTACTTTTTTGCTATCATTACTTACTAGGGTAATCGTTAATCGTGAACTTATACAAGAAAATTCTAATTTTCTTGTATATTTTTCTAAGCTGGAAGTATCACACTTTGTTTCTGGTGCGAATCTGTTTTATATTATTAAAATTTTTATTGCCAAGTAAAGTAGGAAATTCAACAGAACTTTTATCATTACCTTTACTTGTGTGCTGGCTCACTTTTGATCACCTTCACTCACTAAGCCCTATGAGCATCTCTTAATGACCTGTGGGTAGCTCTTCAACCCTTCTTCGGGACGGCGAACACCTGAGGAAGATGCCACTTTCAAGAAAACTGATGCATTTTCTTCAAGGCGTGTTGGACCAGAGCCAGCATGGGCAATCGGGAATGGACCAGTAATGGATCCTCTTCTCTCTTTCCACTGAGTGAGATGGAGGCTGCAGTGGAGAGGCTTCGAGTCGAGAACAAGAAGCTCCTCCAAAAGGCAGTGTCTAAGACCGCTTAGTCTTCGTGTGGCACTGCAGTCAGACCTTCGGGTCAGAGAAAGTTCCATATTTCCTTTACCCTTCTAGAAGAACCCAGTCTTCTTCTGTTGCAGTATCGCAATGTGCGCAGCCACATCCCTTTCAGCCCCCTGCCCATTCTAGGAAGAGATCAAGGGCAAGAAGAGAGGAGGATACTAGGGGCACCATTCCTTCCTGCTTGCTACCAATGGTGGGGGGGGGTGCGTGCCTGTCAAGCCATTGGGCAACTTGGTAGTGACATAAAGAGGACACCAGGGCAAAGGATGTCCCTCAGGAAGGGTATCTACTACCCTATGAGTTTCCACCACCCCTCACTTTCAAACCCTTTGGAACGAGGTGAATGCACTGCTTCGGAAGGCACAATAGAAGTCGTGGAAGACCAGTCTCCAGGTTTTTACAGCCATCTTTTCCTGGTGAAGGTGACAGATGGTTGGAGACTGGTTATCAACCTCTCTCCTTTGAATCAGTTTGTTTGACAGACCTGGTTCAAGATGGAAATGGTTCACTCAACTCTGGATCCCATCAGAGAGGGCAACTTCATACTTTCGGTGGACCTAAACGATGCGTATTTTCAAATGCCCATCCATTGGTCCTCTCAGGAGGGCCTCCACTTTACCTTCAGGGGGACAGTGTTCCAGTTCGGGGCACTTTGTTGCGGGCTCTCAATTGCTCCCCAAGTGTTCGTTCAGGCGTTTACGCTGATTTCTGCTTGGGCCCATTTGCACAGGATACGTTTGTTGAGGTACCTGTACAATTGGCTGGTACTACCAAACTCATTGTCTCAGTTTCTTCGAGACTTAGACTGCCTTCTTGAGTTTTGTCATGATTTCAGTGTAGTGATAAACTTCGAGAAGTTGGATCTCACTCCCAAGCAGAGGGTACAGTGCCTCGCCATGCTGACGGACACTGCATGAGTGAGTGTTCCCTTCAGACTCTCACTTAAGCAAGTCCAGGGAGGTAGCAAAGAAGTTCCAACAAGTTCAGGGAGGTAGCACAGAAGTTCCTGTCTCGACAGGAACAACCTTCTCAGCAGCGGCAGGTCATTCTCGGTCACCTGTCATCTTTGGAGAAGATGGTCCCTCATGGGCAGCTACATCTCTGCTCCCTGCAGTGGAGCCTGAAGGAGTTCTGGTCTGTGGCAAGCGATCTGCCTTTCTTTGATTCCTCTCTATGAGGAAGTAAGGAGAGACCTGGATTGGTGGTTGGACTAGAGGAACCTATACAATAGACAATGATTTATTTCCATAGGAACAAACCTTTCCTATGGAACAATACATAGGCTGACAGGTGTCAGAAGAAGTCTCAGTCAAGTTCAGTATAAATTTTCTTCCATATGACTTAGTTTTTTACAGAAAATCGAAAGCCTACTTAGGAGGCTCTGGTAACTACTTTCAGGATGCTAATGTTAAGAATTTGCTGGGCATGACATAAGCATGTGGCAGTGTAGTGCATGGTGATGGCAACCTGAGACATGCAGTTTGTAGAAGTTTACATGATTAATGATAGGTGGCCTATGCTAACACCATTGTGGTGTTTTCAATATACCTCCAAATGGTATCAAAAGTCTTAAGGATATCAAAAAAATCTACAATTCTTATTTATTTCTATTCAAATCCTTTTCAAATGTGATCTGGGCAATTTGGTGGGTTAAGTGTAAATTAATTTTTCTGTTACCCATACTGGGTTGCGTGATTTATTATTGGTTTGTAGGGGCTGCGTTGACCTTATTTCACCAATTTTCTGTTACTTTGCTTGTTAAAGATACTGGGTTATAGTCTGGTGGATTACTAGGTACTTTGCTTCGTTATGATATTTGAGTAAACAACTTTTGGCTGTGGGTGCTGGATGTTAAGTCAAAAATTATATTATCTAGACCTAGAGATGTGCTATTACAGGTCAGAGTATAATTACTCAGTAATAAATAATCATTATAACCAGATCTATGGCTATTTCAAAATTTACATTCTCAGTCTGGTTAAACTACTCAATAATAATAATAATCAAATTGCTATTCATTCATTTTCATAGACACAAAGTAGTGGTTTTCTGTGTGGTATGATAGCTGACCCATCATTTTCATAGAAGCATTCATCAAGATTTTGTTCACTGACACAAGACATTTTATTTTTCTAGTATATTTGAAATTCTGTGTGTATTGTTAATGTTCATTATATGTTAGGGCATGTCTCATTGGTCTTGCATCAGGTATGTTATAAATACAAACATATGCTTCACCAATTCAAAAGCAGTACTAAAAATTCGAACAAGTCTGAACTCATATCCATTGTTAAGATTGTGTTGAACCTCACCAGTTAGATCTAAAAGGCCATCATAGATGCAAGATACTTCCCACAAGCAGACTAGTTCATAGAAAGTAAGTGTCCAAGTCAAGATACTTGTTAGAAGAAGTAACATCAAATTTTCAGCATCCTTACAGAGTATTTTAGAATTGGTTAAGCATACGTTATTATTTATAAATATATAACTTAAGGGCTGGGGACTATGTCCGGGATCTTGTACAATTTTTTAAGTGCTAGACTGCAAATAGTTTAGTGTAATTTTTTAGCTTAGATCTACCATATCTGGTTTTTTCCACAGAGAGGTATTCAGGGACTTTTTTTGCATTTATTACCATAAAAAATAATATAGTACAGTACGCAGAGGAGACTGGTTTGTGATAACTGTAACCAGCACTTAAACATACACCTGGAACAGGTACAGTTTACTTTTAATGCTATGATCATCTTACAATGTCCATTCCCTTACAGCAAACATCAAGAGCATTTTAAAAAATTAGCTGTCATCACTATCAACATCATATTCATCATCGAGAGGTTCATCGTCATCTGAGAACTGTAGCTGTTTAACGACATCCTTGCTGCCCCCAACAGGAGCTGCCAAATCATCAAGGAGGTTGTCTTCTTCTTCTTCCACTTTCGACTTTTTCTCTGGCGGACCGTTTATCTCGTCATTATCACCATTAACTTCCTTACTTTCATCTTCGCTAACTTCCACCTTGTCATCTGCTGGGCTGGAAAATAGTACAGAAATTAAAATGACATGAAAATAACCAAAATTCTAGACTGAAATCTCTGAACAAATCATCCAGACATACAAGCTAACATAAAGTCTCGCTTTTCTTACCATCGTTATTCATTAGTACTATGATTATTATAAAAATTAATCTATCAAAAGTAATTATAGAATCACTGTAAGTCAAACAGTTTTAAAGATGCACATTATACTACCTAATTGTTTCAAAATATGTTTTATAATTCTGTACATACATTTTCAGACACACTATTTATGCATTCTTGATATAAATGCATCACAGTAGCTGAAACTCACAATAATAGTCTTTTGGTATTTATGGTACCCGTAAGGACCATTAATTTTTCAAGCACTGCCTAGGACTTGGTTTTGCTAGCAGAAGACTCCAATGATGACCTCTTTTGAGATATCAACCAAACAGGTATAAAACCACCGTCTGCATTCAAGCACCAACAAATAGTTTTTACATTATGTAAATGTGATTAAACACGGATCAAAATTTTAAACAGTGCAATAAAATCTCTCAATAACAGACTCTTCAAGGTTCGTAGAGTCTTTTTCAAGAACAATCTAAGTAATCAGGAATTTCCAACCTGCACTAGAGTAATATTCTGCAGGCACCACATTCCAATAATGATATATTGCCACATTTATATGATGAAAAATTCTTTCTGCCTACTGAGGATGGCCCCATTTCCTCATTTTAATGTGGAAATGAAAAATGAGAACTCCAGGGGCTGGGAGGCGTATTCTCCCTATATGATTAACCGGTTTATATGAATAAATTTTTGTGCTGTAGAAATGCAGTTTGTTTCTCACTATAACATTATTCACTTATCACAACTGCTACACAGGTGGCTGGGAAGATTCCCAGTCATCAACTTGCTGCTGCCTAACTACCTTACCTAAGTAACAAGGCAAATAAATACTGTTAAAAATAAAATTATTGGACACTGTGTCTACACATAATTGCTTTATATACATCAGACATAGCTTTCTTTGAAAAAATATTACCTACAGCAGATTTTACAAGAAAGGTTTAATAAAAAAAATCTATTTTTGCAGAAGCAAGAGGAGACACTAATAAAAATTATAATTTTGTGTTGGCCAAAATGATTAGATGATATATACATACATACAAATCACAAACATCATGATGATACGTGTTTTTTTAAGGTACTAATGATCACAACTAAATTAAACATTGAAAGTTACCATATAATACTAGGATTCATGTCATGAAATAGGATCATAGGTTTTACTACTGGTTTTTATCTTGCTACTGCCAATTCATCAGCTTCTCTGAATAACCGGCAAACTGTTACAGGAATAAAAATTATTAACTGATAAAAACTGCCTAAAAAGACAGCTGCTGAAGGAGAACTACTAAAAACCAACAAAACAGCAACAAAATACCAAAGTGAAACAGTATCCCGCTCACTCTCCCAGCACAGCATTGCCAACTGCTCCCCTGCCATCCTGCCCAACCTTCTGACTCTTTCCTGACCCCAGAAACACTCTGACCAGCCTCCCAGGGCCCCCTACCCTTCCTTAGCCTGTTTATGAGTGTAAGCAGTGTTACCAGCACTTCGTTAAGACTCCCACAGCATTACCAACCACAGATATATATATATATCTTTGGTCCCTGGGGTCCAGTTGTGTCCGGATAATGTAGAGTTATAGATTAGGTGAACTCGGATAATTGAGTTATCACTGTATCCATTAGCTGAGGCACTACAAACATCACAGGATTGCAGAATGATAAGGGTCACATTAAATAAGAAATAGCTCAAAGATCTTTACCTTATTTCTGTATCATCTTCCTCCTCTTCATCCGAAGCAGACATATCATCGTTTTCTTCAAGTTTACGTTTTTTCACTGACGGTAAATCAAAATCTGGGACACTGATTGAATCTGCTAGTTGCTGATGGAATTCCTGCTCTCGTATTTTGCGCCAACTCTCGTAATATTTATTAAGCGGGGTGCCACTTTGTTTAACTGAAACCTCCCAGTTTTTGACTGCTTCAAGATCTGCCACACCAAATTTGACGTCTCTCCTTCGATCTTCAATAAAATCACCGTTCTCGCGAATCTTATCCAAGAGCTGCTTGAACTTCTTACAGTAGCTTGGAGATTTACATTTCTTAACAAAGCTTTTCAGCTGCAAAACTGTTGGTACAACAAAATCAGGGAAGCCTATCGATGAGCTGACCACACTCAAATAGTTGACCATACCATCATAAACCTGGTCAACCACTCCATCTTTAAAAGCTGACTCTTTCAACTCTCCTCTTGATAGCCTAAGAATGCACATCCAGTTGAATGGTCTGACAGATGTCTTTTTCGGTTGTTTGAAGTAAATTGCTTTATTTAGAATCTGAAAAGACAAAACCATTATCAATTATGGGATAAGAAAATTTGTGAAATGCACGTCTGGAGCACCTCAAAGGAAAATGGATGCTTGCATTCTGGAAAACAAGTAGTGCCCCTTATCTACACAGACGCAAACACTAAAGACGGGAAGATTTCTATACTAAAATATAATCTATGAAAAGAATTTAAACAGGATACCTCCTGATGGCAGTCTAAATTATCATTAACATTTTTAGACAAAAGTGAATCACCACTAGTAGTAATCTCTCTACAACATATGAGAAAGCTCCTTTAACAGGTGAAATAAGAGGAGATGAAATAAACAAAAGCAAAACTAACTAAACTACAAGGAAGACCAGAAGGGAATGACAGAATAAAGAAGAAACAGGGATGCTCCTATGCCCAGAGAAAAACAACTTGACAAGAACGACCTGACTCTTACTTAATTCCAGGTACTAAGCATTAGTTAACAAAGATGTAGTTTATCGAACTGTGTTAGCATTTGATGAATAATGGTATCCAATAAATTTTATAAATTAAACATTTATTTCTTCATAAGATTGTCAACGAAATTGACCAAGCAAACAAACTGGAAGAAGAAAAAGTTAACTAATATGTAGCACTGCAATGAGCAAATGAACTCACCTCCAATAAGAATGGCAGTACAGGTATGAAGGTGCCAGTCTTTCTGGACAGTTCTGTCAAGATTCTACACATGTGGAAAGCTAAAGGAAAGAATGTTGGTGTTGGCTGCAGCTTCATAGTACCAATAGCAACCTGAAATAAGCAATGCATTATGCATGGGAGGGCTTTCCTTAAAAACAACAGCTTTAAAACATAAAATTCTTATAATAAACAGTTCTCCTAATGGTGGTTCCGAAGGAAAAGAAGTCACTAATATATTTGTGACTTTAATGCTGAATCATGGGTACAAGAAGGCTCATTTTCAAGTGGTTGATTTAATTTTCAAATTGTAGTACTGCAAGATGCTTACTAAAAGGTTTCCAACAATCCATCCATCCTCAACTGCAACGCTTTCTTCCCTTAACTTTTCATTTGTTCTCTTTGGTCTCTTTCCACCTAGCTTTCCAATTTCTTTAACTTTAACATTTTCCAGTCTTTACTTCTAATTCCAGAAGTGCCTTCAGGCATGCCAATATCTCACAAATATGTAACTAGGTGTTCTCCATAAACTGCTGTATAATAATGGATCCCTTGGACACACACTTAAACTTCTTCAATATTACAGTCTTCCTGTGACCCAACCTTCCCCACTGCATCTAATCCAGATTGCATTTTCTTGGTTTATCTCTCCTGCTCCTTTCCAAAACTTCAAAAATTATACATACTTTTCACCCTCTTATCATCCTATATTCTCTCTGAGGGGGAAAACTGTTTCTCCAATGTCAACATATTACCAAATTTCTCACCTTGCCGTACTTGCATTTTTGCCAATAAAATATTGTACTGTACATGTTATGGTCTTTCATTTTTCAGTATATATCTGAAATGTCAACATTCTTACAAAAAACAACATGGATGTTGCTGCACGTTAAGTCACAAAATTGGTTATTTGTTCATTACTTTTATTTCAAATTTATCCTAATTTATGTTCTTCCTAATCCACTAGAGCAAATTCCATATTTCCTGGTGATGAAGATGCACTCCAATTTTGGCAAAGAAACAGTATATCTCAAACACTGAATCGCAGAAATTTGGCAAAATTTAGAGTATTAACAAGGGAAACCAAAGACAAGTAAGACATTCCTTAATAAATAATGGACAATTAGTTCAAGGTCCATGTGTAATATCAGTTATGCTACGAAAACATCTTAAAATATTTTAGCAGCAAGCAATATTTACATGACTATTTCTGTAAATGTTAAAAAAAAGAACAATATTATTAACTCTGAAACGGCCAAGATCTGTATTACAAAAAACGATTTATGACTGAAGCGTCAGAATTTTTCCTTCCTATCTGTAGAGTACAGCTTCCAGGCAAAAAATAACATCAGTTTTGACTTGACCAAATATCTAGCCCCTACAACCAACTCTAGACCAAGAAACTGTTTTCATAAGAAAGGGGACTTACCAATGTCACACCAATAACCAACCCTGATAAAGACTAGTATGTGTTGACATTCACAACATGCACCTTTGCTTAAATGTTTTAAAATCAAGAATAGAATTTTTTATTCCGTAACTTACTAAAAAACAAACTGAGCCACAAACAACCTCTTTCAGCTTCGGTTGCTTTCAGTGCCTAACCTATAAAACTGTGAAGCAGTTCTACCTTACAGTCATGTTTCTTTGACCTGATGTATATTTTATTTACATGATAGCCTATGTCTAAATGCAAATAATATAGTAAGCCCAAGTTTACTGTCTGAAGGCATCTAGTAACTGTTTGTCAATTGGCCATCTGTCTATACCTCTGTATGTTCATCTATCTACTAAAGTTTAAAGAAATTGTAGCTATTAGAACAAATGAAATTCCTCTACATAAAACAAGAGATAATCTAGAATACACTATATCAGGTAAACCTACAATTTACAGCTAACTCGGACTTGGCAATAATATCAAAACTTAATTAGACCTCAAATAGTTTTACGGATAAATGGAGGTAAAATGTTTTACCTCCATTAATCATATTTTACTCGGTTTTCTTCAAGCTTTCAAACTTGTTGATGTTATGACACCATCTACATTTCAGAGTTATCTGGTAAAAGAAATATAAATCAAGGCACAAACATATTAAGCATCAAGACAATGAGTAACCTGAAACAATAACACTGTAAAGACAGGTGTTCCACACTCATATAATTTAAACTGAAACTTAATCACACTAAACTAACTTGTACATAGAAAGTGCCAAATAATGGCAAAACAAGGTAACCCAAAAGAACTTTCAACATCTCCATATAGACATCAGATTTTCATCTGTAAAATGGGTAGGTTTGTATTAAGCATCTCACAAAATAAGTTAGATCAACAGGTTATAGCTGGATTAAAGGATATGTCTGCTACAATCTCTTCAGGTATTTTAAAGTAACATTCCCCTGGGTGGATGATGCAACTCATATAATATAAACTTATGAGTTACTACAAATAATTATTAGGCAATATACATATACACACTCCTGGCAATCACGGATCCACCTACTTGGACAATATACTTGTAAAAAATATTGGAACATAAGAGCAACTTACTTGTGTGACTGGAAAGATCATAGGCTGAAGTACGGCATTAGGATGAGTCTTTCCCAAAAGATCACACCACAGGCTTAGACAGTGTACATACTGCCAGTTATAAACAAGTTGCACACGTTCCTGAAAACAAGGCATAGCTTGAACTTTCTTGTTCCTGACAGCTGGAAACACTTATTTTCTCTCCATATTTAAGTATTAATTTCCATCTTAAAGAGATTGGCTTTACTTAAAAGGAAAAATATCACATAAATTCCACTTAGAAAATAAAAAAAATGTCACTCACCTTCTTGGGAAGTATAATAGCATTTCGAAGGTGTATAGCCATCTGACGGATATATATAAACGCATGCCTATAAGCACGCGGAAAATCTAAGGTGTATAATTCCACCAAAGACACACGCATGAAGTCAATAAGGCCCCAGGTAGATGGTGACGTGAAACGACAGTTCTGCACATATGCTATGTACATTTTCTGAAAGCAAATACAATACTAATTCAAGAAGAATTTTCGTGAAGCACTTACACAAAAATTATAAGAAAATATGCTTTGTAGTTATGGAGACAGCCTTTAAAAAGGTAAAACCTCCATTCTTCAACCATCTCATTTAGTATGATCTGAATGAAGTGTAAAATATGAAACATATTCAATATACTTTCTGTGAATGATCTTAGTTAAACCAACAATGAATGTAGTTCTGGAGACAAAACAATTTAGATTTGAACAGAATTGTATCTTCATCACTTCTGGTCATCAAAGTTTTTTTAGAGAACAGCAATTTATTAAATAACATCTAATTTTGTAATAACAAACTAACTCTTCAGCGCACCCTTCAAGCTAACACCCATCTCATTAAGAAACAAAGTTACCTTTAGCATCCACTCTAAAAAATCTCCGTGCAGGATCTGTGTCAGTCTGAACATGGCCATGAAGGCCAAAACTCGAACTTTTTTATCGCTTGTAGCCCACATGGTAACGAGTCTTCTTGCGAGCAGTTTGCTCATGTTCTTGTGTCCTGCATAGAATGGTATAAGAGGCAGAACTCCATTCCTGAGGACTGTTTCTGCTACGCTGGGTTCAGCAACTACCTCAGTCAACTGTACAAAAACGAACAATTCATTAAATACTGAAATACATACAGGAAAATAAGGCCTATTTTCTTTAAATAAAAAGCTAAAATAATACTTTACATAAGTATCCTCTATCCATATAAAAGCAATATATATAGCCTTCAGGCAGTCTGTAATCTATGAATTTAACTTTCACAGTTTCTATGAAAATGAAGCACTAAATTCATAACTAAATTCTTTGTAAGCCTTTTCCTTAAAAGTAATAATGTGATGGAAATGCCAATCTCTGGATTGCATCAGTTACAAAAAGTTATGTTTTCACACAGTCCATGAGGTGAAGCATTTTATGCATCATGTCACAACAAAACCAATTCCCACAGTACCACTACTACACGGAGTGTATCGTCAGCTTAACAAAACTGACTAAATGACACAAGTTTGTTTTTCCCTGCTCAAGCTGCTCTAATACAATTATGACACCTGATCATCCACTTAAGTCTTTTCTGATGTCCTCTCACAAGACATAAGCCTTCAACCACCTGACTATACTCAACATAACCACAACAAACAATAGCTTGTTAGAAAAGTGGTTGTCCTTCACTGTTGGCACATTCTGTCCATACTTTCACTCCTTCACATTCCATGAATAATCAAAACCACTTTTCATGCCATGCATAAGTTATGAACTAACACCAGTCCAGACAGCATTAAAACTGGATAGAAAGACCTCGTAAATTAAACTAAAACAATCACATCAATGTAAGCACTGACCAACGCTTATGGATAGTTGGTTGCTGGTGTCACTGAGATTCTTTCTACATACAGCACAACTATTTGCATCCTTGTAGGAACATCTAATCTCTAAAGTGAATCCAGAAGTAACTTCTTGATTAAGTTTAACATGCATATTTGTACACAATGTACTGAAAAACTGCCAAATAGGAGGAACTTCTTGAATTTTATTTATAAAGATCTTTAATAGAAATCTAGTGGTAATGAATTTTGTTATCAAAACTAGCTATTACTAACCATGAAAAGTAACATGCCATATCAAATGTAAGAATATATATTAATATTGAAAACCAGAAGCAAATAATTCAATAACCTACTGCAATCATGTGTCGGAGATACGGTTTGATAATATTCTTATGTTTACTCCATCGTTTAGATGCTGTGGGCAACTGACTTTTATCCTTAAGCTTGAAGATGGTTCTCAATGCAGAGGCCATATTTTTCAAACACAATCTCACAACAGCATTGAAATCTGCAAAATGAAAAAAATTATAGTTTAGATATTTTCATACATGTATTACCGTTCATGAAGGGCTCTTTTACACACCCATACAAGAGAAAAATTGAGTCACCGAACGTTACCTTTTATCTTATTACAGAAATTACCTTTTATCTTATTACAGAAAAGTCTAGCAACCAAACTTGTTGCTTGTGTCTGATCAAAGCTCTTCATCCAAGGTTGTTCACCAATTTCCTTACCTTGCAGTTAGTCAAACAACTTTCATGCAGAACTTAAATAATATAAGTTTACCATGACTTTTCAAGAAATGTGAAATTTTGTTCATCACAATTCATCTACAGTACCACAATACTAAGGTATTGAATGACATAACAGTACATGAATTTCTTCAACACCATATAAAAAAAAACATTAAAAACCACCATTTCTATTACTGTATTACCATTATTATACAGTACCTGAGCATGAGGCCTCAATGAGAAGTAAAAACTACAGCCAAGTAAAGTTAAAAAGGTGGACTGCTGGATGGAAAGAGATCAAAGTCACATGTAAACCAAAAGTCAGAAGCAACGCCACTGATGACAAAGGGACAATGCAATTCACAACTTAATGTGAATAGGAGTGAAATTGCATAACAGTAGACTACTTAGTTAAAGTTAAAAGTCCTCCTGGGCCTCTGTGGGTTCATAGGGCAGGCGCTGATCTCCTGTTCCTTAGGTCGACAGCCAGTGGCCAGTGTCACTAGGCCCACTGTTTAACTCCCCAGCCTGAGGGCTGGTACGTATTCTCCTACTGAACCTCTCAGATTTTTTTGGCCCGTTAGGTTGATGGGCTGCCTGATTTTTACAGTGGCACAATCCACGCCATCAGTGGGCGGCAGGATTTGAACCCCGGCCCTCTCGACTGGTACCTGAGAATCACACCATTGCGCCACCACAGCGGCAGTTGCAGTCTAATAGAGAATGTGACTCTAAAGATATTAGATGAGCCTGGAGAAAATGATGGTCCAAGGCCTGTAAGGAATAACAAGTGATTTGCTGTGGAAGCCACAGAACCAGTAACTGGCCACGTGATAAGGTTACCTTGAACACATGATTTAAGATTAGATGAACCAGAAGGCACTGGAAAAAGTATTAAAATAATATAAAAAGTTAAAAGTGATGTACAGTACTAACAATGTGAAAAGTACTTAGCAATATGATTACAGATGCATGCTATGAAAAGCACCGGAAAAGGCGTTAGAACAAAAGTTGCTTCAACAACCAGACCACTCTTTGTTGAAATTAATCCATAACATAAAGGCAGATTTGTACGCTTGTAGGAATAAGATCATTTTCACCTGAGTGGTCTGCTTAACTACTACTTTACAACTAAAATACTTATACAGATGTACTTACTCTGCGATCCTTTCACAACATATTTGCTTGTTTTCTCTACAGAACCTTTCTTTCCACCAGACAAACTCTCAATTGCTCCCAAGAATGCTTGTTGCACTTCCATAAAAGCTGGCATTGGACTGGAAATTAAAAAATTCAGATTACTGCAAGAGAAAAATGCTTCTTTTACAAATGAATACTTTATGAATTCCTGGTTCTCATAAAGGTAAGTTCAAAACCAAAAACTACATAAAATGTTAACTACAGTAACAATAGCAATAACATGCAAACCACATAACAGCAGTTTAATGTTTGCAAATTTTATATAGAAGAATACAATTCCTGGACATTTTTTAATATCTAAATTTTTTAATCTGTCTAAATTTAACTAAGACCCCAATACAGGCAGTCCCCAGTTATCAGTGGGGGTTCCGTTCCGACAGCGTGATGATAAGCGAAAATCGCTGATAACCGAAAATCACCCTGTTTGGTATGTATCGGTGCCAAAACCCTATGATCAGCACAGATAAGCAGAAATCGGTGCATATCGGTGCCGAAAATTGTCGATTTTCATCGCTAGACAAGCGCCGAAAAACCGGATCGCCAATAACCAAGCCGGCCGATAACTGGGGACTGTCTGTGATTTTATCATCAAATAACTGAAGTAGTGTCTTATTTCAACTACATTTATGTAGATATTTCAAACTGATCTTATTTTACATCACACCTAACGAGTGGTGAAAGATGATAGAGAGTTTATGGCATTTTACTCCTCTAAGGAATTTATTTTCTAGGAAAAATCTTCAGGTTTAAATGCAGTATGATCAGAGGGAAAACAGCAGGCATAAGAACACTAATATGTCATAAAATATGGAAGTTAGCTATAAAAATACTAAACAAAGAACAGAAAATAGAATATAGAATTCAGGCCAAAGGCCAAATGCTGAGACCTATGAGGTCATTCAGTGCTGAAACTGAAATTAACAGTAAAAAGGTTTGAAAGGTGTAACAGGAGGAAAACCTTGCAGTTTCACAATGAATCACTTGTAAGGAGAGGTTTGAGGAGAGTAAGATGGAAGAAAGAGATTATGAATGGAGGAAGAGTAAAAGGAATGAAAGGGGTTGCAGCTGGGGGCCAAAGGGACACTTTATAGAGCCTTGTGTAATGCCTACAGAGCAGGGCATGTGGTGCACTGACGGCACTACCCCTCACCAGGGATATATTACACGAAGAAATTTAGCATGACTATACAAACCTCTCACTCTGCAGCTCATTTTCCCAATCTTTAATCATCTGTTGAGTGATGTTGCCACCTAGACCCTTTATATCGTCAATCTCCAGGTCAGAGTCATCACTGTCCTCCTGAAACATTTGAATTTTCCATTTAAAAAACTAATTATTCAAATTTTTCCCAAATTCAAAACCTATCCAATGCCCTAAATAGGTGAACTATGTGTTAGTCTTTGAGGTCTGAATCAGTTATCTCTTTAAATCATTTATTACTAATTCAACCAAAATAAAAGTGCAAGACCTGTCACACTCTGCAGGACCTAAAAGTAAATGGGAATATTTTGTTTCAAAAATTAAAAACCTTTTCCTTGTAATGTACATTCATACCAAACTATCTCAACATGGTCAAGAAAAGATGAGACCGATTTATTTATAATTTCTGAAGGCTTGCTAGGGAAATTCATGGCCTTTCTGGCTTGTTTCATGATATCACGTGTACATCATAGCAGTCATATTATTATTTTATTGTTGGAAGTAAAGTTAATAAATACAAATCCTCAACAAAATAGAAAAAATTCATATTCATCTTCAGTTGACCAATCTGAGACAGTTCATTTTTGAATCTAAATGCATCCACATCCCCTCCAACATTGGATCAAGGTAAACACAAACTAACCACTCAGGTTTTTCAACCTGAATAGCCAATTTTTATATTTTAAATACAAACTGCATTTAGAAACTTCATTTTTCCACCCTCCCTACAAATGATTGCTCCTTTTACTTGCTATCATAAACTTTCCTTTCTCTACATACTAACAATTCCATATTTTTCATAATTTTTTCAGATTTTTTCATGAATATCAATAATCAATGTACAATCTGTTATTATCAGCCACTGCAAACACTCTAATCATAACTATTTCATTTCTCATAAGTTTCCAACTAAATCTTCTCTCACCCAGCTTTCTATAATAACTATACCTTACAGAAAACCAACAACTGACTCATCTACATAACTCCACATGCTTTGTTTTCATCAAAAAGTTCCTTACTATTCTCTACACATAACCACATGGCAACACTTCCATATCACAAACCTTCACTGAAGGATGGAACTTATAGCTATCACGGTCACACTAAAGAACTATCATTATAATAACAGTTTTGTACATGATACATACCTCAGACCCCTGAGGTGAACTTTCAGGATTCAGGCCTTCTTTGTCTTCAGTTTCATCATCCTCATCCTCATCCTCATCCTCTTCATCTGAGCTCTTCAAGTCCATCAGTTCTGAAGACTGCATCATTGCAGAATAAAATTCTGGGTCAGTTTCTTTCAGTTTCTCCAGGTACTCTTTTTGGCTCAAGTTGGATGTTTCAGCAATATCCTCATCATCAGAAAAATCATCTTCATCTGAAATCATTAGCAAGAATTCAATTGTAAATAAAAAGTTTAATACGAAATAAACCTAAAGCGTACATCACGCAACCGAACGTAAGAATGATTAAAACTCATAGTACAAGGTAGAAAAAGACTAAGCAAATGATGAATATTCAAGATGAAACTAAACTGAAAGACCAATCAAGGATTTAAAAAACCTATAAAACACAATTACACCAATGAACTGAATCCACAATCAGAGGTGGTATCTCTACCACCATCATCATCGTTTAGGGGTTAACACAAAACATTACTTGATGTTACAGAACACAACAAAAGCCATGACATGACAAAGCAATCCAGAATAGGGGAAGCTACTGCAACTAGAGTATAAAATGTTTATTCAACAATAACCACATTGCCTGTACAATATGGGAAAATTAAAGAGAAATAATCTTTTGGTCTCTCAGCCACACTGTCCAACTCCTTCAGTTTTACTTTAGTCTCGTTTTCAGATCTTAAGATGATTCCTTTAAGCAATCCCTAGCTGCATTTCAAGATAAGACTGAATGGTATCGCTAAACTGCTTTACAGTAAACTTATGCCAGATATGTAAACATCCAAAGCTGACATTTTTAATGAAAGATTAGTCACTATACGATATAAAGTTATCAGACAGCCATATGCATGTAAAATACCCAGCTATAGTGAATGTCTAGCAAGAAGTTGGGTTAGATGACAGCATGTACCCAATATCAAAATGAGTTTTCATCTGGTGATGGTTAGGATATACTAACTGCTTAAATAGGACATCTATACAAAAACTCAGCGCGTTATATTCACCTATATCACACTATGCTTCAAATTTTCATTGACATAAAGCGTATATCCATGAGGCCGAAAAATAATTTAACAATAATATTATTAAAAGACACAGTATCTGGTTGACCAATGGTAGGCTAAACAATTTTCTCTTGAATTAAAAAATTTTCTCTGAATTCAAAATAATAATTTTTTCAGAGTCTTCTGACTTGTTTTAAATTTACACTGCATGACCAGAAAATGTTATTCATTCCTATTTTAGCAATGGAATAGCATACCCATTTTTACATGCACATTACTACCACTTTGGCCTGAATTATGATACCTTAGGCCACATTCACATCTTGCCACATTTTCTTTGCATAAATTTTTAGGACAAAAAAGCTACTTGAGTAAGAGATACAAAATCAGTTGGGCTATTACAAATCTGATAACCTTATACCCTTATTATTGGGTATGCACCTATAACTTTACAGCAATTACATTTTATAGGAATTTTTCAAAGTGGTTTAGTGTAACATGCATTCTTTTACATCCAAGCCTTAACACAGGGAAAAGCTGGCATCAAAATGACGATAATGATTGTGGGACATATATAAGCACATACAGAATGGGTCTTGTTATATATCTGTAGATTTTAGAAGGATACAGAGGCACAGGGACCCTTCAAGTAATATATGACGATTTCACAGCATTTCATAACCGTCCCACTTTACTAAGTTACAGCAATTCCAGTCTCACCTTCTGCAATGTCAGGTTTAGCCTTTTTCGTCTTAGAGGCCTTAGTCTTCTTTGCAGCTGACATTCCCTTTTTCTTCTTTTCCGGTGAGATGCCACCATCTAAAGCCTGAAGTCAAAATTGGGAAACAATCAGCAAACTGTTCGATTACAGGACTTTTAAGAAAAGGCATGACCAAGTAGATACTGATTAAATAAAAAGTCATGCAATACTCTCATCATCATCAAAGACTGGTTACTGAACTTTTTCTGATTGCAATTACAATTCACTCTCTAGAAAAGGACCAATCACACATCAAAGCACAAAGCACAAAAACAGCACAAATATAAACACTGTTTACAAATACCACTGACAGACATCAGGATTACAACTTATAAATGGTGGTGGTAACAAAGAATCCAACTACTTGAATGGCAGAGGCAAAGTAAAAATGGGATATTGAGTAAACCATAGATTTAACTCGCTCAATAATAGTCAGGTAAGTAGAGGGCGCCCCGAAGTTACAAAGTTCCTATCTTACGCACTTTTTCAAATACATTTATCAAGAATAGTAAATAGTTATAGCGCCACGGCCGTAAGCACCATTAAAGGCGCCTATTTATTAATCAGCACCGACTTACGACGGAAATTGACTTATGGTATGCCACTGGAACAGAACCCCGCCTCCCCGTAAGTCGGGGACTGCCTGTATAAGGTAATGCTTGTAATTTTGAAAGTATATTAAAACAATTTTAAAGGGATTCCAACACACTACAGAATGAATGGAACTCCAATTTGCAATTTCTTAACTAAAGATTAAAACTTAATTTCTTCCGGTTCAGATACTTACACTGTCATCTTCATCGTCCTGTATCATAGAGAACATGTCGTCCACTGACATATTCGCAATCTCCTCCGGCCTTCTCTTCTTCACCCCCATTTCTGGAGCCTGGCTGCCCTTCCTTTTTCCTTTCTGGCCTTTTTTTTGCAGCTTCTTGCCTTTATTAAATTTTTGCTTGCCTGTCCTGGCCTTCAGTTTCATTTTTGCACTACACAGGAAATAGTTACAACCTGGAAAAAAATGATATAAAATTATACATCATTATAATTAATTGCTAGTATTGATACCCACTACCTAACTATAAAAACCCCATGTTCTCCCATATTCCACATATCTTAAAAATAAATGCATTGTTCTATAACGTTTAACAGAGTACTGAGACATGAAATGAGATGCCATGATGGTTCTATATCATGTCACAAGAACTATCTTGATGACAGTAATAACTATGCAGTAATGGAGGAAGCTATAATGGAGTGGAGACAAGATGAACCCTAGGAGCTTCAATGTGTAGACGGCTTGGTATCAAAAGCGGAATAAAAGGAAAACCAGTAGATCTTAGAAACATAAAGGAAAAAGTGGTGTATAGAATAGATGACTGAAAATTAAAGCAAGCAGTGTAATCTTTTAAAATAAAACTAATTTTTTACATACAAACCCACTGCTTTATGAAACCTTAATCTGCAGTAGTAGCATTCCTAGATACACATCAAAAGAAGAAGCTCAACTTTCATTGTTTTTTTATGTATGTATTAGGATCCCTCTCCAGCCTTGCAGGCAGAACTGGTGCCATCTGCATAGTCTTATTCAACTGCAATCAATTTATTTCCAAAATCTGCATTTATTTCACAAAAAAACAATACTTTCCAATAGCACAAGTAACTAATATTAAATGGATTCAATACCCCAAAAATCCAAAAAGCAAGAAAATTTAACAAAAATTTCGAAGTAATATGTATCTTTCCTAGAAATACAAACCCAAGCTTTTTATGGAGTGTTACTCAGCATGAGCTGAAATTGGTCGTTGAAACTTGGTAACCAGGTAGATAATTGATTGTGATTATGGACGGGGTGGGTGGAATACCCTCACTTACATGCTGCCATCAACAAGCACCTTTTCCTTTGGCATCAGAGAGAGAGTGGTGGTCACAGAGGTTGTAGCCACAGGAATCACAGGAGGCACCGAAGCAGACAGGCGACCCAACAATGACTTTACACTAGGGTCCCCCTGATCCCAAGAGATGGCCATAACACCCCAACTTTCTTGGAATCCTCCAGTCCTGCAAACATAGTCAAGTTAGTAGCATGGTCTTCTTTACGACCAGAGGGAGTGTCCGCCTGCGAAAGACTCTTCCTCTAAGTGAAATGAAACCTCAAACGAGTTACCAGAGTGAAAGTAGTCGTTTGGCGGGAGGAGGAAGGTGCTGAGCACCTCTTTTGGTGTTATCACCAGTGGGTATTCCCCTTCGATGACACAAGTGAGGTATTCCTAGCCTGCTTCTTGGCTGCAAACTTTACCCACTGTTCTGATGGCCACTCCCGGCACTCAGATCACGGATCTTTGCAATTGCAAAAATGTTCTCTGGTCAAAATCAATACCGAAAAGGAATCCCTTACAGCGTATGTCAGTCCCAGGACAGCATCTGATGACAATAAGCTTCCTCAGTCTTGAGAAAGATGATTGCTTTTTGATTTGTGGGTTTGATCCATTCCTGAATCAAACAACAAATTAATCACACTGATAACGAGACAAGAAAAACTAAAATTCTCAAAACTAAAGAGTATGAAGTAATTAACAGCGAAGACAGGAGCAAAGAGCCAACGAAGAGACATCTGCGTCCAACAGCGGCTGAAAGCAAAGTAGAATACACACCGACTTACTTCTATGAAACACGGGCCAGGCACCTCCACGGTCAAAAGCAGTGAACCAAAAAAAGGCAAAAAAGAAGACTTGAGCCCAAAGCTTCTAACTTAAGCAGTTCCCGATATTGAAAGCCATTTTTGACAGGTTTGCAAGAAAGATTCTGAATTACTATCATCAAGGTGTAGCCTTGGCCAGTCCACAAGTCTCAAAGAAACTTCCCACCAATGTTCCACTAGGTCTCTGTTTTCATTGTTAATGTGTAGGGGGTCTAAGGAGGGAAAAGCCCCAGAACAGTTCAAAGCATGGCCCTCTCAGTTAAGGTTAGGTTAGGTTAAGGGAAGTTTGGTTAGGATGTACTCCTAGAATCTGACCCAACATCATTAAGGATAGCCTATGCCAGCCCACTTGTCCAAACACAAACTTCCACCATTTATACTTTGTCCACATTTTCACAGCATTTCACACGGAAACTCAGAACCATCGACTAGCCTACAATCATAGGCTTTCATCAATTATGCAGAATAATGGGACAAGGCCCAAGGTACCTAAAATTGCAAATTTTAAAAATTTGTATGATATTTCCAAGTATGAGCTCTGCACGGACTGTATGAAACGGTTCTGCGAATACGAGACATTAGGGAGCCATATGTTCAAGAAGGGACCATACTAACCTAATGTACCCTAGCCTAACCTAACCAGCAGACCGTGTTACTTAGCTGGGGGGCTCCACCCCCCCAGACCCCATGTGAAGGAAACTCCACTTCTTACCAAAAGTTTCCCTATAACATTGCGCATGCGCAATAGCAAAATTATATAATTTCTGAGGTTAATTACAGATTAATTACAGTTGAGCAACAAAAAATAACGGTAAATTATTGATAACTGAAATACTATAAAAAAGGGGTCAATTTCCAAGGTACTGCCCGACGCGAAGATAATACTTAGTTCAACCCTTATCTTAACCTAATCTCGGACGTACCCTAACCTGGCTGTGACTTCTCACTCTGCAATCTTCCACTTTCAGTGCTAAGCCCTACCTACGACCTAGGTCCTATTTTAGTCGTTACGTACCCTTAAACTGCTATTAAACCAGGGAAAGCATAAATTCTTAGCCTCACAGTAACAGACTGAGGTAAGGTATAAAACCTAGTACATTCATACTGTACACCCATGTGCAGGCTGGCCTGCCTTGTCCGACTTTCAGATTAGTACATTTCAGCAATACCACAGAATCAACCTGTATATTTGGCTTAATTTTCTGTCCCCACTTACTGTAATGTCTTGATAATCTGCTCTCTTAAACGTCAACGGCAGGAAATACAATAATAATTGTGTAGGAATTCCACAACGAAAGCCTGTAAGCAAAACGTGTTGGTGACTGTAGTAGTAATGGTCGAGAGTTACCTTTGGAACGGCTCTCTCGCGCGTCGAAGCTAAATTTTTCTTTAATGTTTTCACGTTTATTTTCTCTATGGCACCATATTTTGATAAATACCTTAATGCCTTCCTATTCTCAGTAACATCTCTGTTCACTTTTACCTTCCTGATATGAATCTGTTACTAAAATCGATGTGTGCTGGGCAATATCGTTATAAAGCAATGCACCAAATTATAAACACTTAAGTTTCTTCCTCCCTCAAATCCTTTCCTGTCACTCAGCTCCATTGCGTTCAGCCTAGTTCTGCTACTCAGCACTGTCTTTTCTGTTATATCATACCAAGTTTCTTCTCTTCAGCTTTCATGAAATTTCCTTGAGATGTTCATTTGATTTTTCATTCATTTCTTCCTAGTTCCTATGATCTCTTTTAACCGTTTGCCTTTATTCTGCTTAGTTTTGCTTAGAATTAGGTCTAACTCCTTCACACATACTCTTTGAGTTGCATAATCCAGGGTGTTTTCTTGTTTTCGTACTAGAGGAGCCCATTCCTATTTTTGTTGGGTGTATGCTACGGATATGAATCGCTTTTCATAAACCTTCAGCGGTTGGATGAAGTCCCTATTTCAAATTCTAGGTCATACCATGCTGTTTACGGTAAACGGGGAAGCAGGATTTGAATATAACACATTCTTTAATTTGAATCGTAAAGAATATGTCACCGAGATACATAAAAGACCTCTTATAGAAATATACTTCCGAAAACATGACCAAACATTAGCAGTTGGGGTAAGAAGGCCCCCTTAAGGAAAATGAGTTCTAAGAACCATAGTTCCTGCAGTAGGATTTTGGCAGAGAGTTTCATCGAAAATCTATATTAAGACCAATCTATGATGTGTACTATATCAGTGTATCATGCCTTCAACTTTGTGAAAATAGAATTTGAATGAAAAAAAAAAAAAATCATGAGGGGTCAAACACACAGTTGGTAGGCCTTTTACTCCAACCGCGCATATCACAAAATTATAACAAACATTTTATATTAATATTGTCTCCTTCTATCACAAATTATTTGCAAGAAATTGTTCTGTTACATAACAAGTTCTTGTGGAGATTAGGCTTGACGTCCAGACTTGGATGGGATTACTAAGGCTTCATCTACTTCCAAGTAAGCGGACTTTAACCTGTCTATGTACACCCAGCCCTCTTGTCCTTGGAGTTGGAGCCTGAAGGCTTTTTTCATGTCGAGGACAACGTAGATGCCCCTATACGTGGTTGTTTGTAGAGGTTTGTCAGCACTGTTACGTAGGAACACTGAAGTAGCATATGTGGCGGCTTCCAGGTGCATGAGTACTGCTTCTTTGCATTCCTATAGGTCTGCAACCAAGGGCGGTATCTTCTCATGACCCTAAGTAGTCTTGAGAGCTCTTTTTCAGGTTGAAGGTCTGCTTCGAAGGGGGGAAGAATTCGCCTGTTTATTAATTTGTTAATTCATCTGGTTTTCTAATAACTTTCTGTGTTTCCCATTACCTTCTCTCACTTCCTAATTAACATCATGTTCTTTGGAAGCCTAAAGAATTTCAAGTCAATGGCCCCTTTTGTGGGCTTGTTCCATATGGACAGGGTCCATTTTCTGAATAATAATAATCAAATGCAGTGTTTCACCACATACCATTACACCAGGAGAAGCATTAGTCTCTTCCTTTGAAGTATTGCGAAGGTAAAAGGCACCCAGGGTAGTTGTGACTTCGAAGTCTGGGACACTGTGTATGGCAATGAGAGTAGACTTAATGAGCAGTTGGTTCTTTGGGTGACGTAGGCAGTGGGGTTGAAATGATGTTGTGGGAGATTTCCTACACCAACAGTTTGGTCAGGGAGCTCCACAGCTTGGAGATGCAGTCTGTTCCTTAATTTGAGGTTATGTTCTCAGGTGTGGCAAAGTAGTTGACCTATAGCAGCCAAGGATCGCCTTGACACATGCGCGTAAGGTCCATCTAACGTTGGTGTAGCTTCGGGCCATAGTATAGCTGTGACAGTGCATCTGGAGCTTTCAGACAGGTGTAGAGGGAAGCGGGGAGGGGGCTCCCTAGTATGTTGTTGTAGAGTTGGCCAAAATGACATCTGGATTGTAGAAGTTCAGTGATGGCCGATCTCTTACGGACAGGTTATTGTGTTGGTTTGGCTAGGCCATTGTTTGGCCAACGGTTTCTTATCCCTTTTGGCACTATGCCACATAAATTTTTGTTTTACTAAATTGGTTGTTGCCTCCGAGGGCCGGCAGAGCCCACGAATGAGGTCAATCACTTTCTTCTGAAGAGTGGCTGGCACAAGGGGTGAGATCGGCTGGTGTGAGTTTCTCACACCATCTAGTGTTGCTGAAGAGGACATCTTCCCAGAATAGATTTACTTTGGATAGGCAATAGGCCCTGATTTTGGGGTCTCAGAGTTTGGCATCGCCAAGCTCATTGTATTTCATCCCCAACTAAATTCAGGTAATTAAGTTAATTTCTATTCTGGGCATTGCGTCTGCCACTGGGTTTTTCCTGCTGGGTACAAGTCACATGGTGCATCCAAATTTGGCGATGGAGGACAGCTGGTGTTGTTGGCAGGTGGAATGTGCTGCTTCTGCGTAATTACTGATTAAAATACTTATAGCTTTAATCGAGTCGAAGTGGCCATACGTCAGAATTTCGATTTTATCTTCAGAATATTTTATTTTATACTGCCGCCGTATTTTAGGGTGAATATCTCAGTTTCGATACTAGCGAGAGATCAGAAGTTGGTGAAATTACTCATGAACTTTGGCTGCCGATTTTAGGTCTTTGAAACCTACGGAATGTCGGAGTGAAAATTTCCAAGGACAAAGGCTACCAAAGATCTAAAGATTATTTTAATCTATAGACCATGAGACTACCCTCCACACTTTAGTAGCTGTGGAAACGAATTTCAAGCCCTTGCCCATGGCATCAAGGTTTTCCCAAAAGGTGCTCTTTTCAACCACAGATCAGTATAGCATCTTTCTTGGAGCCATTTGATAAAAGAATCCGTCATCTTACAAAGCTTTTACTTCACTAAATCATGGACGAAGTTGATTTTGGATATTGTAGAACCATAGAACACTTAGTTCTTAAAAGCAGATATGCCTCAAATCAAGTTCTTCTTGAATTAAAATGACAGCAGGCAATTAGTTGCCTGGTCGTATAGTTAATGCAAGCACGAACTCGCCACTTATACGCTCAAGCACAAAGCTCTTTTCCTGCCGAGAGCGACCAGATTTGTTGAACAGCAGCACCAGTATGCAGTAAATGTGCCTCGTCCAGAGGTCCTTTATTCCTCACACTGTTGGACTGTGGAACAATCTCCCTATTGAGGTTACCGTGCAGTTGGAACTTCAGAAGTTCAAGCGAAGATGCAATACATTGCTACCGTGATAGAATTCTCCTTGCATTTTAATAATCTGCTTACATATTTTATCTATTTGTTATTATTTTTTTTCCTTTTTTAATAAGTGAGAGCTCTCCTTTCTGCATTTCCGTTTACCTCCTGTTACTTCTCCCTAATGAACTCTATATTCTTTGGAAGCTTGAACTGCAAGTCAATGGACCCTGTGGGCTTGTTCCACATGAATAAGGTTCATCTTCATATAATAACAACATAATCTGTCCACACTTTGTCTTTTTTATCTCAACCAACATCACCCAGAAGCGTCTTCCATAAAATTTCCACAAAGGAAGATTGTCTTGCATCAAGTAAAAGAACCTATCTTGATGCACGACGGAATTGAAAAGGACATCAAGCAACCACCATGCTGGTTACTCAACTTCAAAGGATAATAAAACAACAGAAAGTGCTTTATACGACTTGTTAGAGAGACAGTTATCAGTTGTATCTATCAACTTCTACGGGTATTCCACATACGGAACGCTATACGCCATAAGCAAACAAATGGAGAGACGTTGAATGAAAACAGACAGACTAAGAGATTACAGCGCGTTCTGTCGGCCTAAACTGTTCACACGTTTTATTGTCCAGGGATACAAAGAAAGACGAGAGGTCCCTCGATCATCTGATCAACATCTTGAGCGAGACTGCTGCGCCAGTGCAGCGTAGCTCTAAGAGTATAGTTGTCCAACCAATGTACGAGGACACTTTTTTGGGGGTTTCCAAGTCTGAGAGACAGGTGGGCGTCCAAATTACAGTCACTGATTGTCACCATTTTTCACAGGCTTACAATACTGCGTCCGACTATGAGTACAGTTGGTAACGTGTTGGCCTCGTGATCTCGGGGACCAGCGTTCCGCTCCCCGTCAAGGGGCGGAGAGTGAGACTGTCTACCGGATGGTTACTGCCATGAGTGACGTCATGGTGTGGGGTTGGGGTTACCCTGCTGAAGTCCAACCGAGAGGTAACAGCCTGTGGGAGGACTGAAACCACCAAACTTCAACTCTGACTTTTGTAAAACAGTTCAGGCTAAGATTTCCACCACTCTGTGATCTACTATGTACAGTATGATGGTAGAAAGTTCCGTTGTCATTCATAAACGAATTTCCTTAAATACTAGTGAGAATGTGACATCTTTGGTTATTCTAGCAAGCTTCAACAGCTTATCATGAAAGGACTGGGAAACGGAAAATATGTTTGTAGCACTGGACAACAGAAGGATAACTGACGGAGAATTGTAAAAGATTGCAAATTTGCAAGCACTGGAAAGTTGAGGAATCATATGATGAAATCACAAAAACGTTTTTCTCTTGGAATGATTTCTCTTGAGACAGACAAAAAACGTGGGTCATTATACAGCTCAAACATTTAAAAAAACTTAACAGTTAGGACATACAAAATGCGTACAAGAGAACATTATACAAACAGATAGGAATCATTAAAATGCCCATGATAATGATTAGATCTCGTGAAAAACAATAAAAACTTAATTTCTATATGGCCAAATCAAATCAAAACTGAAGACCTGTTTGTAACAACGCTCCACATTTTCCAGCAAAAGATATTTCTGAACGACAGCAGCAAAGAAAAGCGAGGTACAATCGCAGTCACTCGTATCAGACGGGAGCAGAGAAGACTGGTGAGTGAGCGCGTGGGTGGTCCAGGCGAAAAGATGTCTTTCCTCGAGAGTCATCAGAGATACGATTTATTTGGGGACGAGGGAGGAGGAGGAGGAGGAGGAAGGGTTACTGGTGCTTGCGGCGGAAAGGTCGGTTGGGGTCAGGTCGTCGTCGCTCTCCGGGGTCACGGTCAGTTCTTCGTCGTTGTCGTCATTGTTTCCTGCTGCTGCTGCTGTGGTCGCTGCGACTGCCGGGGGCGCCTTGCTGACCTCGAACAGGTCCTTGGAAAGGGGTCGTTTCTCAGGCGACGAGGGACGACTTCCGGCCTGAGAAAAGGGAGAGCTAAGAAGACTGAATATGGCGACCGACGAACGAGTCAACATGTAAAATAAGGCAAAAGACATTACATTCTCTCTCTCTCTCTCTCTCTCTCTCTCTCTCTCTCTCTCTCTCTCTCTCTCTCTCCTGAAGCAATCAGTAGCTTCACACAAAAGGAGGACGTTCCCATGACACCATCTCTTCAAGTCAAATCTAAATAATCAGTCAACATACAGCAGGTAAATCAAATATCAGGTGAACAAAATTGTGTTCTTCATTTGTTAAAGCTAGGAAATCACACCATTCTCAAGGAAAATAAGAAAAAGGAAAAAATGACAATAAAGCAAGAGGAAAATGAAAGAAGAAAATGAACCCCAGGGAACTGTAACACCTTTATAACGAAACTGCAGATTACCAAAGTGAGTACAACTGGTAACAAAAGTAAGGGTATGTACGCCTCATTGCAACAAACACCACCTGTCGCAAAACTCACCTGAGTCGCGTGGAGATGAAGAGGCAGAGGGAGGCGTGGCAGAAGTGGGTGGTCGTGCAGAGGGGCGTGCGTGATGCAGGGACAAAGGCCTGGCCCTAGACACCCAACGTGTTCTTCTCCTCGCCATCTCAAGGAAGCCGCAGCCGCCCCGAGGCTGATGAAACGACAAAGTAAGTTCCTCGTTAGTATACAAATGAGATGTGCAGTAATATTTAAAGACATTGAAGGCCACGATTGCATTTTGTTGTTCCTTCATAAGGGTTATGCTAAAATGGGGCTGGTTGCAATAAATAATGAAAAGTTGTTTCTTACTGATTTCAGAAACCAGTCATCCGGTTGGACATGTGTGATTCCGAACTCTACTACAGTCTGCCTTTTAGCTCAGTTCTCCCTTATGTTTGAAAACCCACAGTTCAGCTGTCAATCCATGAAACATACCGTTGAAGAATGATCTATAATTTACACACATACACAAACAGTTACGTATGAACAAATGCACAGCCAAACGTATCTGAAGAGCTGCTGAACAAGAAGGATAAAAGGTAGACAGACCTGGATTATAAGAGACTGACTGATTGATTTATGGTTACTAAAACTGGCATCACAACACCTAGGTTATTGGTGCCAGGATGATAAAAGATTGGAAGCAGTTAGTGTAAATTTGAGAATGTGTAAAAGTGACTATTGAGGATGTAGGGAAGGAAATTCAGAGACTGAAGAATGGAAAGGCATCACAAGCTGATGAGATGATACATGACATGCTTTGTTAAACTGGTGGAAGTATGGTTGAGTGGCTGACCTGGGTGTGTAAGGTAAATCTGGATGAGGGAAAGGTTCGAAAGGCGAGGGCGAAAGGGATATTATTTTGTTTCTTTGTATTGGGATTAAGATGATAAGGATGAATATAAGAATCACAGGGGCAAAACATTACTAGTATAGGGCTTACCAGAGAAGGAGATTAACAGACAGGATTTAGAGAAGAGGGTTTGTGGATCAAGTGTTTATTATGTAATTGTCACGTGAGAGTCTGATCGAGGTGTCGGATCTAATATGTTGGGATACTCGCTGTCGAACTCCCCAGTTCCAGAGGTCCTTTATTCCTCACACCACTGGACTGTGGAACAGTCTCCCTATACTGAGGATGTCGTGCACTTGGAAATTCAAAAGTTCAAGCGAGGATACAACGCATTGCTATCCTAAAACAATTCTCCTGGTATTTTAATAACTTTCATTTTTATCTATTTGTTTACTAATTTGTTAATTTATTTTTTTTAATAAATGATTTCTCCCTTCTGCATTTCCCTTTACCCAATGTTGCTTCTTTCAAATGTTGCTTAATATTCTTTCAAATCAAGACAACACCTTGGGACTTGTTCATTTGGGTTCTTCAATTTGAATAATAATAATAATAATAATAATAATAATAATAATAATAATAATAATAATAATAATAATAATAAGTAGCTACTGAAGATGATTCTCGTTACTAAATCTCTTCCTATTTCTGGAATTAGATCTTCATTCATTTTGTCAACTTTAACGCATGCGCGCAGAAACGCCCGCGCGCACGCCACACAGAGAGAGAGAGAGAGAGAGAGAGAGAGAGAGAGAGAGAGAGAGAGAGAGAGAGCATTATTTTCTATGCTGTCTTTAGTATAAATTTTAGAGATTAATCTGTGATATGGTATTCGAAGACTCTCTCTCTCTCTCTCTCTCTCTCTCTCTCTCTCTCTCTCTCCAAGATCTGGCCGTACAGAAAACTGTCATTTGGCAACGCAGCGGAAAGCGAACCCTAATAAATGAATTTGGCATTATTGTATAGCTCATTAAAGTTATTGATCAATAAAAGAAAATATAGGTATAGTAAATTTGACATGGCTGTGTATATTTCGCTGTGCCCATATATCTATGCACATCAACACAGACATACTGTGCATACACGTGTGTGTATATATATATAAATTATATATATATATATATATATATATATATATATATATATATATATATATATATATATATATATATATATATATATATATATATATATATATATATATATATATATATATATATATAAACATAATCCACCTGCCAAAAACATACCCTTATTCTCTCAAGTCCTTGATAAGATATTATATATCTCGAGAAAAACGTCATTTGAGATTTAATAAACCTGTAATGAAATCCTCACTCAAAATGGATGTGTGTTTTTTCCATCGCTTAGCGACGCGCCCTGGAATATTCCACTTTGTATTTATAATAAGCTGGCCTTATGCCAGCATGGTCTCCCGACCTTGCGAGCAGCCTGGGAGATCAGATAAGAGATTCGAGAGATAATTAAATAAATAAATAATAATTTTTTGTGTCTTCTCGGAACCCACCTCGTTGCTACGGCCAGCCTGTCGGCGGTGGAGAGATCCGTCGGCGGTGTGGAAGCAGGGGACGCCGTTCGAGGGGCGGAGCTCAGCGATCTGTCCCCGCCCCTTTCTCCTCCCCCTCCCGCCCCCACTTGTGTATCGGAGGCGGAGCACGGCGGCACGGGGAGGGGAGGAGACGGCAAGGGGGCTTGGCTCCGCCCCCCTTGAGGAGGGCTTGCGGGCCCAGCCGGCGTCTGGGAGCGAGTGAGCCAAGCAGGAGGCGATAATCCCAGGTAGCGGAGCCTCCAGGCGTCCTGGACGAACTGCATTCGGGTCTGCTTGCGCCATTTGGCCCTCCGGTTCTGGAACCACACCTGTGGCGGGGAAATGAGGGGGTAATTCAGCAAACAAACAAACAAACAAAGGTAAAGCAAGATCCAGCTCAGAATTTGTAATTATTAACAATGTCCTAAATCATAGGAAATGCTGGTAAATGTGGGGAGATTTAGCAGGTGTTTCCACAAACACACAAACACACACAAACTAAGTTAAAGAATGAACCAGCTTAGACTCTGTATTAACTATATCCTACATCTACAGACATATTATGAGAAATGGTGATAAATGAGGGGAGATTTAGCAGGCGTTTTCACAAACACACACACACAAAGCTAGAAAAGGAACAAACTCTGAATTTGTAATGGTTAATACAACCTACATCTACAGATGTATTGGGAAAAATGGTGCTAAAAGCTTTCGAGAATAAAATGATGGTATTGTGCTTAACCTAAATTTCCAGCTGACAATAATTCAAATACCCTTCCTAACTGCCTTAATATCTTTCAAAAAGGCTACTTGTTTCCAATAGGTGGCATATCTCAATTTCGAAAATTCTGCAGATACTGCAGTTTTTCATTTTAGGGAAGTATAAACAGTTAATTAAAGGCTTAAATCCAATTCATGGATTACTGTAACTCACATTATCTGAACACCACCGACTGATATTTATTGATGACACGTAACAGCGCTTACTTGCTGCTCAGTTCAATAAAAAACAACAGCAACCGCGTAACCATGCAATAGGCTGTTTGTTCAAGCTCTCTTTGATAAGAGACAACAAAAGTAACAAGTAAAAAATGCGCCGAAGTTTCTTCGGCGCAATCGAGTTTTCTGTACAGCCGCTACGGCGTATAATCAAGGCCACCGAAAATAGATCTATCTTTCGGTGGTCCCGGTATAAATGCTGTATGAGCCGAGGCCTATGAAACTTTAATCACGGCCCCGTGGTGGCCTATCCTATGTCGTTGCCAGAAGCACGATTATGGCTAACTTTAACCTTGAATGAAATAAAAATTAGTGAGGCTAGAGGGCTGCAATTTGGTATGGTTGACGATTGGAGGGTGGATGGCCAACATACCAATTTATAGCCCTCTAGCCTTGGTAGTTTTTAAGATCTGAGGGCGGACAGAAAGAGCGCGGACGGACAGACAAAGCCGGCACAATAGTTTTCTTTTACAGAAAACTGAAACCTTCATTGAACTGACTTTCGAAAAGCGTGTTTCCATGGCAGGAAACGAAAGGGCGATTGAGTCACACCCAAAAAGTGCTCTGGAATCTGGAAAGGATGTAACGTATATTCTGGAATATAAAATTTAGGCCAAAGGCCAGGCGTTGGGACCTATGAGGTCATTCAGCGCTGAAAGAAAAATTGAGAACAAAGGTGGTTTCAAAAGCGTAACGGGAGGAAAACCTCAAAGCAGTTGCACAATGAAACAATTGTTAGGAGAGGGTTGCGGAAAGTAAGATGGAAGAAAGAGAATATGAAAGGAGGTACAGTAAAAAGGAATGAAAGAGGTTGCAGCTTGGAGCAGAAGGGTACAGATCTTAAAAACTACTGAGCTAGAGGGCTGCAAATTGGTATGTTGATCATCCACTCTCCAGTCATCCAACATACCAAATTGCAGCCCTCTAGCCTCACTAATTTCTATTTCATTCAAGGTTAAAGTTAGACATAACCGTGCTTCCGGCAACGATATAGGACATCCCACCACCAGTTAAGGTTTGGTGGGCCGCGGCTCATACAGCATTAAACCGAGACCTACGAAAGATAGATCTATTTTCGGTGGCCTTGATTATACGCTGTAGCGGCTGTACAGAAAACTCGATTGCGCCGAAGAAACTTCGGCTTATTTTTTGTTTAAATTGACATTAAAATGAAATTCAATGTCATCCTCAGTACAGCTGTTTCGATCAGATGGCGTTTGAAAAATATTGAGCGCTTCCTTCGATTCAGAGTTCGTGACGCATCTATTTTGTCCAAGAAATGGTTCTAAAATTACTCTAAAAATACGGTTAACAGCAGGTGAATTTTGACTTCTAAATATCCGCTTCATTTGTTTTTACATCAAGCTTTCATCTACAAACATTTTTATTTATATACCTTTAGTTTCCACGATCCTCCCATGTATTACGTTTTGTTGAAATTAGATTATTATTATATCATTATTTTTTTTTTTGGTCTATCACAGTCATCCTATTCGACTGGGTGGTTTTATAGGGGTTCGGGTTGCATCCTGCCTCTTTAGGAGTCCATCACTTTTCTCACTATGTGCGCTGTTTCTAGTAGCACACTCACTCTTCTGCATGAGTCCTGGAGATACTTCGGCATCTAGTTTTTCCAGATTCCCTTTCAGGGATCTTGGGATCGTGCCTAGTGTTCCTGTGATTGTGGGTACAGTTTCCACTGGCATATTCCCTTATTATTATTATTATTATTATTATTATTATTATTATTATTATTATTATTATTATTATTATTATTATTATTATTCAGGAGATGGCCCTATTCATATGGAACATTCCACGACAGGGGCCACAGACATGAAATTTAAGCTCCTCACAGAATACGGTGCTCATTACAAATTAACAGATGGTAATAAGAAATACAGAATTAAGAAATACAGAAAAAAATTGCCAAATTAATAAATAAATAGATAAAAATGTAACTGAACGGTATGCTGAACTAGCTAACCTAGATCCCAATTGGCGTTCCTGTTGACAGAACGGCAATAAACAACCAATTTTCAATCTCTGTCGTCATTGCAACGCATTCACTACATGATCAATACCTGGTATGAAAAAGAATTCGATGTTATGTACAACGAAACAGTGGAACGAATTCTTCGAGACTCACAAGCTGAGAAAACTAAATGAATTTCTAAATGAATTTCCGTATATATCTGGTGACATTATGAGGACGGGTCTATGATATCCGGCCAACATCGAACAGAGGCGACGCCAGCTTTGTGCCGCTGATAAGTAGAGTCCAGGGCGATCTGAGTTGCAAGTGCAATGTTGTTGATACTAACACTATCATAACTTAATTTTAATCAGTCAACTAAAACTTTTCTTCTGGAGTACCAATTCCAGACTTAAAGTCAGTCAACCTGTTTCTACTCTTCCATGTTGATCTAAGGCCAGATATAACAATTTTACGGGGTATAAATTATTATTATTATTATTATTATTATTATTATTATTATTATTATTATTATTATTATTATTATTATAAATAGGTAGTAGACCCTCTTTTAAACACGTGGTGTTGAAGGTGATAGTTTCATCAGCGGCATTCAGTTTGTATGGAGTTTTCTCTAATTTTCTGATAATTGATTTTTCTAGGTTACTGCATTCTGCAAGTAACTCACCGATACCTGTCATTCTCGGAGAGGAAACCAGGTTGCAAACTTGGGTAGTTTTATTTCAGATGAATATACTATACATGTCACAGAGTAAATAATAATAATAATAATAATAATAATAATAATAATAATAATAATAATAATAATAAATTTATTCAAGTCTCAATCCTGGTACGATTTCAGTTACCATCGTACTCTGACTCTTATTATTAATATTTTTTGGGGAGAATCCACGGTTATGTATGGGAACAACTATTTAAAAATGAACCTCCGCAGAAAACAGCTGTCGGGAATCTGTTCGATTCCCATTCTCAATCAGACTGAAAATGGGAATCGAACAGATTCCCGAAAGCTTTATTTAAATATATCTGTACCCAGACATACCTGTGGACTTTTTTCTCCATTTAAAGACTCGCTCTACTACGAGGATTTTTAAAATATTTTCTTTTATGAATATTATTATTAGTTTCCCCTTTAACGATGTAAGCGACGCTTCAGTTATTCATCCACCTCGGGACATAAAAACAAAAAAATGAATCAAGACAAAAAAATGAATCAAGACAAAAAGCGAATCAAGAAAAACTACAAAACTTGAGCGAACGAAGGTGCAGGACGCTACTCACAAACACACACACATTGTGACGTCACTCAGGCCGAAGCATTTTTCTTCAAGGGTTGTATACAATAGGAGTTTCCAGAAAAAACGGAAAGAAAAAAAAAAAAATAATAAAAAAAAATACAATGGTTGCGTCATTCAATAGATGGGGAAGAAAGAGGCAGGAGCTATTAATTTTGATAACGAGGATAATTGGTGATGAAAGGAGAGAGAGAGAGAGAGAGAGAGAGAGAGAGAGAGAGAGAGAGAGAGAGAGAGAGAGAGAGACCTCTAGCCTCGTCGTCGTCATCTTATTAGGGCGCTGCTCTGGTGGGGCGGTACCCCATCCACCTTCCGTTCCCCCGCTAGTGTCCTCTTCCGGATTCGCTCATGCCCTCTCCGCCACGACCACAAGGGGACGTCTCCTTCATTCGAGACGAGAGAGAGAGAGAGAGAGAGAGAGAGAGAGAGAGAGAGAGAGAGAGAATGTGTTGATTCGTATACGTAAAGGTATGGAGCAATGGCGGCAATATTATTATTATTATTATTATTATTATTATTATTATTATTATTATTATTATTATTACTATTATTATTTATGAGCTGAACCTGATTCATATGGAACGAGCCCACGACAGGCGCCACTGACTTGGAATTGAAGAAGCTTCCAAAGAATATTAAGGTGTTCATTTGAAAGAGGTGACAGAAAATAGATTGAATGCTTGAGATTATTATTATTATTATTATTATTATTATTATTATTATTATTATTATTATTATTATTATTATTATTATTCAGAAGATGAACCCTATCCATATGGAACAAGCCCACCACAGGGGCCACTGACGTCAAACACAAGCATCCAAAGAATATTGTGGTGTTCATTTGAAGGTAAAGGGAAATACAGAAAGAGATCAAATCAGAAAAGAAAAAAACAAATTAACAAATAAACAAATAAATAGATTAAAATGTTTTAATTTTTTTCGTTCACCGAAAAATCCGCTGTAGGAGAAACAGGACCTCGGTAGTCGACGATTAGTAATGGCCCCCGCAGTGAGGTAGTGCCGTCAGTGCACCTCATGCGGTGCACTGTAGGCATTACTTAAGGTTCTTTGCAGCGTGCCTTCCTTTGGCCCCTAGCTGCAACACCTTTCATTCTTTTTACTGGACCTCCTTCCATATTACCTTCATTAATTGCCACCAAAGACATGCGTTTCCTTCTCTAGGTTAATTACCTTAACTTCGGAGGAGCTTCATTTGAATTAAATACAATACAGAATTTAGGCCCAAGGCCAAGCGCTGGGACCTATGAGGTCATTCAGCGCTGATAGGAAAATTGAGAGTAAAAGGTTTGAAAGGTGTAACGGGAGGAAAACCTCGCAGTTGCACTATGAACCAATTGTTAGGCGAGGTGGAAATTAAGATGGAAGAAAGAGAATATGAACGGAGGCACAGTAAAAGAAATGAAAGAGGTTTCAGCAGCTAGGGGCCTAGGGAAGGGACGCTGCAAAGACCCTTAAGGTCACGCCTACAGCTCATCTCTTGAGGCGCACTGACGGCAACGCGAGAAGGAAGGCCAATTCTCGAGGCACGTCTCGCAAGTTCTCTCAGCTGCTCGCACGAAAAACAAAGTGACATCGCTAACCGTGGCTTGCTTAGGTACTTGTTCGTGCTTCCGATTCGCTTACGGACTTGTTTAGAGAAACGCCAAGCAACGCCGCAGCCATGAAACACGCCCATTGTGGGTCTAAACGGAAACAATTGACCATCAATAGAGGCCTCAGCCCTAATTAGGGAATTCCCAGCTGGTACGAGACTTCATCTCAACTTCCCCAACTGTTGTTATGTTCGGATGTGGTTGATTAAGCCAAACATTCATTGTGTCCGTAGTCTGTGTGTGAGAGAGAGAGAGAGAGAGAGAGAGAGAGAGAGAGAGAGAGAGAGAGAGAGAGAGAGAGAGAGAGAGAGAGAGGACGAAGGTAATACGTGCCTATGAGAAGCATACAACACTGTTACCGTCCAATTCACAGGAGGAGTTGAGCAACGGAATGCAATAATTCCTGAGAGAGAGAGAGAGAGAGAGAGAGAGAGAGAGAGAGAGAGAGAGAGAGAGAGAGAGAGAGAGAGTTTATAGGTTGTTAATTAGAGTTTTCCCGGGCAGCGCCTCTGAAGCTTACGACACTGTTACCGACCAGGCAAGCGAACAATTTCAGTAGTTGGGCAACGCATTACAATAATTCCCCCTAACAAAAACATAATATAAAAAGAATTCCCACTTTGCAAAAAGACATCGCAAAATCCCCCGTCTCAAGGTGTGAGTATTAATGCTTCTCTAGGGAAAACATGCGGAAAATCTGTTGCAAACAGAAATGAAATCAATCATCGTCAATGTCATTATTACAGTCTGCAGCAATTTATCCCCTGGAGAGCGGTTATTAATCATCCTATTTCTACACATCCAAAGACTGAACTTACTTCGAAAGCGGCCCAACCGCTGGAATGGAAAGCTTAGGCCAAAGGCAAAGCGATGGGACCTATGAGGTCATTCAGTGCTGAAAGGGAAATTGACAGTGAAACTGAGTCTTTCCTAGATAGTGACCCCCAAGGGTTTGAACCCGGTATGTATCCACCTTTGAGGCGTGTTTAGTACAAGCCTGTTGGGGGTTAACGTGAAAACATAAACTAAAGATTATAAATATCATAAAGACAATGACCCCCAAGAAATATTAGTCCTAGATAACGACCCCCGAAAACCCTTAGGGTCACCATCTAGGTAAGATCCGTAAAAAGGTTTGGAAGGTGTAACAGGAGGAAAACCTCGCAGTTGCACTGAGAATCAACTGTCAGGAAAGTGTGGAAAGTAAAATGGAAGAAAGAGAATATGAATGTTACAACTAGGGGTCGAAGGGACGCTGCAAAGAACCTTAAGTAATGCCTACAGTGCACCGCATGATGTGCACAGACGACACTAAGCCCCCTACGGAGAAACAGGCCGTTAGCTAAACCACCAAACGGTAATGTTATTCTCTCTAATCGTCGTACATTTTGAACAGAGTTGGCTGGGTGTGTTGTCGCAACACAATTCAGAACAAACATCTGAGCTCTTGTATTTTGAGTTCGTACTTTCTGTACAGGCCTTTACATGTTTCTGGTTTCCTTACCATATTCTACGCTCGTACACACAAAACTTTTATTTCTGCTTGATATCTGAAGGGATTTCAACTTCTTGTAATTATATTCTGATGTTCTGAACATGTGCTAGTGAACTGGAGCCTTTTTCTGATAACGAAAGAATTGTTTCCTCTGAAACGTGTTTTTGTACGTGTGTCAGAATTCGAATTGGAATATCAAAATTTAGGCCAAAGGCCAGGCGTTGGGACCTATGAGGGCATTTCAGCGCTGAAAGGGAAACTAACAGTACAGAAGGTCTGAAAGGCGTAACAGGAGGAAAACCTCGCAATTGCAGTATGAAAACAATTGTTAGGAGAGGGTTGAGGAAAGTAAGATGGAAGAAAGAGAATATGAACGGAGGTACAGTACACTCTTCATTCTCTCTCTCTCTCTCTCTCTCTCTCTCTCTCTCTCTCTCTCTCTCTCTCTCTCTCTCTCTCTCTCTCGCGGTTTATGGCGCAGTCTATTAAGCAAGATCTATCAATTTTGTTGTGTTTTGTCGATTAAAACCACAATCAGGTACATTTTCCAGGTGGGAACATTGTTTCTGTATGAACATCTAATTTCAAATCTTGAAAATGTAACTCTTTCAGTCTTCTAGACAATCCTTTATGATCTAAACATGATTCAGTTACTGTATTCATCCTTTTGCAATCTTAAAGACATAATTCATTTTTCGTTTTTTTTTTCAAAAAAGAAATGATACCGAATAAACGATTCCACGTGACTGGTCATCATATTTTCTGGACAAGGCGAGAATAAAATGTAGAGATTATAAAATGATAAATAAAAAAATGAATTATGTCTAGACTATAAGAGGATAAATAAAAAAATGAACCATGTCTAGATTATAAAAGGATCAATAAAAAAATGAATTATGTAAAGAAGATTAAAAAAGAATAAATAAATAAATTAATTATGTCTAGTAGATTATAAAAGGATAAATAAAAAAATGAATTATGTCTAGAAGATTATAAAAGGATAAATAAAAAAATAATAATTCTAGAAGATTATAAAAGGATAAATGAAAAAATGATTTATGTCTAAATTATAAAAGGACAAATAAATAAAAAATGAACCATGTCTAGACTATAAAAGGA
>NC_089773.1:9007500-9012500 GCF_040412425.1 Macrobrachium rosenbergii
GGACTTCCAAAGTGCCACGGGACTTCCATAGTGCTACGGGACTTCCAAAGTGCCACGGGACTTCCATAGTGCCATGGGACTTCCAAAGTGCTACGGGCCTTCCATAGTGCCATGGGACTTCCAAAGTGCCACGGGGCTTCCATAGTGCCACGGGGCTTCCATAGTGCCACTGGACTTCCATACTGCCACGGGGCTTCAATAATGCCACGGGACTTCCAAAGTGCCACGGGGCTTCCATAGTGCCAAGGGACTTCAATAGTGCCACGGGACTTCCATAGTACCATTGGAATTCCACAGTGCCATGGGACTTCCATAATGCCATGGACCATCCAAAGTGCTACGGAACTTCCATAGTGCCATTGGAATTCCATAGTCCCATGGGGTTTCCACAGCGCCAAGGGACTTCCATAGCGCAACAGTGCTACAGGGATTCCACATGTACCACAGGACTTCCTTAGTGCCATTGGAATTCCATAGTGCCATGGGACTTCCGAAGTGCCACGGGACTTCCATAGTGCCATTGGAATTCCACAGTGCCACAGGACTTCCAAAGTGTCACGGGGCTTCCATAGTGCCACGGGACTTCAATAGTGAGTCTTTGCGTCAGACTCACTGTTCAACATATGTCTTCGAGTCAGAGTCACTGTTCAACATGTGTTTACATCAGACTCACTGTTCAACATATGTCTTTGCGTCAGACTCACTGTTCAACATGTGCCTTTGCATCAGACTCACTACTCAACATATATCCTCACGTCAGACTCACTGCTCAATATTCGTTTTTGCATCAAACTCACTGCTGAACATGTCTTCACGTCAGACTCACTGTTCAACATAAGTCTTTGCGTCAGACTCACTGTTCAACATACGTCTTCGCATCAGACTCACTGTTCAACATGTCTTCTCTTCAGACTCACTGTTCAACATATGTCTTCTCTTCAGACTCACTGTTCAACATATGTCTTCTCTTCAGACTCACTGTTCAACATATGTCTTCTCTTCAGACTCACTGTTCAACATATGTCTTCTCTTCAGACTCCCTGTTCAACATACGTCTTCGTGTCAAACTCACTGTTCAACATATGTCTTCTCTTCAGACTCACTGTTCAACATATGTCTTCGCATCAGACTCACTGTTCAACATATGTCTTCTCTTCAGACTCACTGTTCAACATGTCTTCTCTTCAGACTCACTGTTCAAAATATGTCTTCTCTTCAGACTCACTGTTCAACATATGTCTTCTCTTCAGACTCACTGTTCAACATACATCTTCGCGTTAAGACTCACTGTTCAACATATGTCTTCTCTTCAGACTCACTGTTCACCATACGTCTTCGCGTCACTGTTCAACATACATCTTCGCGTTAGACTCACTGTTCAACATACATATTCGTGTTAGACTCACTGTTCAACATACATCTTTGCGTCTGACTCATTGTCCAACATATGCCTGTGCATCAGACTCACTGTTCAACATATGTCTTCATGTCAGACTCACTGTTCAACATATGTCTTCACGTCAGACTCACTGTTCAACATATGTCTTCAAGTCAGACTCACTGTTCAACATACATCAGACTCACTGTTCAACATATGTCTTCACGTTAGACTCACTGTTCAACATATGTCTTCATGTCAGACTCACTGTTCAACATATGTCTTCACGTCAGACTCACTGTTCAACATACATCTTCACGTCAGACTCACTGTTCAACATATGTCTTCACGTCAGACTCACTGTTCAACATATGTCTTCACGTCAGACTCACTGTTCAACATATGTCTTCATCAGACTCACTGTTCAACATATGTCTTCATGTCAGACTCACTGTTCAACATATGTCTTCACGTCAGACTCACTGTTCAACATATGTCTTCAAGTCAGACTCACTGTTCAACATATGTCTTCATGTCAGACTCACTGTTCAACATATGTCTTCACGTCAGACTCACTGTTCAACATATGTCCAAACGTCATTTTTAAGAACAGACAATTTCAAAGGTAACAGTGTGATCTATCTATATATACTTCTGTTTCCTCATGAGCTCATGAAGGGGGTTGCTCCGAAAAAGCCCTGGAATCCCATTTCACAGCAATATTTTGCGATGAGACCCTATGCCCCTGCCCAAATTCTGTGCCAAAAATGATTTAAATCGCTGGGGATAGAACTCTGTCTCCTCACTAGTGAGGCAAACTTGATAACTGATTATATCTTGGCGAGGAACCGTTGTTCTAAAATGGCCAATTATAGCTTAATCGAAATCTTCTCCAGGTGAAAACTGAGAAGGGTACAGGGAATAATATCAGGAAAGGAGCACAATAAGATTTGTTATCATGCAGATATGCCCACTTTTTAAAAATATGGCTGGGTCCGTAGTCAGAATTGTACAGACTACACCAACCTACCGTCTCCTATTCTCTCTACATGACTAAACCACCTAACAACACCCTGATCGACTTTTCCATTCCTCCTTACTCAACTTAAAGTATAGACACAGTTCGTTTCTCCATTTTTTTTCTATCTCGTTTGCATTAAAAATCAACATCTCACTGAAATAACAGAATTGGCTTAACATTTGCTCAAGCATTCAAAAGCATTCTTCCTTCTTACGATACTCTCTGCAAGCGGTCTTCTACTTTTCGAACTGCGGAGATGCAATGCATTACTATTTTAATACAATTCTCCTTGTATTTTAATACTTTACTTGCATTTTCATCTATTTATTTATTAATTTAATTTATTTTCTTTCTAATATCTGATCTCTTCTTTCTGTATTTCCCTTTACCTTTTCATACTTCTTGAAAATGAAAAACATTTTCTCTGGAAGCTTGAATTTCAAGTCAGTGGCCCCTGTGGTGGGCATGTTTCATAAGAATAGGGTTCAACTTCTGAAAAATACTAATAATAATTATCTTTCCTATCAACCCAGTATCACTGGTTCCATTTATACCCAATTAGTATTTGAATCAAACACCCACACACACATTATATACATATATATAATAATAATATCAGAAGAGGTTTCGAGTAATGAAGATGGATGTTCATATTACGAAGGGAATCCTTTCCTTGATGCTGGTCTTTCCCACAACTCGGCAAAAATCACGCTGGCTATTATGTGCACACATGCAACTGCACATATATTTAAAAAAAGAAAGAAATTCTCGTACAGTTTGGGTATCAATGAGCTGTCTGCTTGCACTCGTAACACTGACAGCTTAAAACCAAAAGGATATTATCCCTTCTTCATGGATGAACTAGCAACACTGACAGCTTAAAACCAATAGGGAAACTGTCCCTTTGAAATGGATGAACTAAACTAAAATCGCATAAACCTAATTTGAGATTTTTGTCCAGTAAATTGACGTCACTTTCTCCCTAAGGACCTTTCTCTGTCGCTTACCTGGACACGAGCCTCAGAGAGGTTTATCCTGCAGGCGACTTCCTCCCTCAGGAATACGTCAGGGTAGTGAGTCCTCTGGAACAGGGCTTCCAGTTCGCTGAGCTGCTGGGCGGTGAAAGTCGTCCTGTTACGTCGCTGGAAAGACGAAAGATTCCAAAATGAGTTATTTTCAGTACGGGAATGGAATATGGCGTATAGAGTTTTGGTCAAAGGACAAGCGGCTAGGACCCACGAGGTCATTCAGCGCTAACTGGAAAATTGAGCGTCAGAGGTTTGATAGGTGAACAGGAGGAAAATCTTGCAGTTGCATTATGAAACAAGTAAGATAGAAAAGAGAAATAAATGGCGGTACAGTAAAAGGAACGAAAGGGGTTGCAGCTAGGGGTCTGAGGAAGGGACGTTGCAAAGAACCTTGAGTAATGCCTACAGTGCACCAAGTGAGATGCACTGACGGCGCTACCCCTTTTCAATACGGGGTATTCCAGCCCTCAAAATGCGTTCCAACACATGCACGTAGCTTTCAGTATAGGTACCTATAGAGCAGTTTTGCCAGACACTGAATTTCAAGAACTCTTACGGGGCTGCCACGAAGGATTAGTTAGTCATTTTATTTGTAAAATTTAATTTTTGTAACTTAGATTTAACTTATGATTAGTTAGTAATTTTATATGTAAAATTTATTTGTTGTATATTAGGTTTTATTTAAGATTATTTAGTAATTTATATGTGAAACTAATTTTTTGTATATTAGGTTTTATTAAAGATTAGTTAGAAATTTTATATGTAAAATTTATTTAATGTAAATTAGATTTAACTTGCGGTTAATTAGTAATTTTAAATGTAAAATTTACTGACCGTGAATTAGATTTAACTTACGATTAGTTAGTAATTTTATATGTACAATTTATTTTTTGTTAATTAATTTCATTTAAGAGGTTGAAGTGTTGCAAAAATTTTAGAATTGTTTCAAAAGAAAAATTGTTATTTTCAGCTAAAATTTCTTGAGAGAGAGAGAGAGAGAGAGAGAGAGAGAGAGAGAGAGAGAGAGAGAGAGAGAGAGAGAGAGAGAATATTAAAACTATAACCCGATGTCGAGGATATAACATTCGTACGTATAATTACAGAACACGAACCGATCATACTAAGAAAACATCTAGGATACAGAGGATAAACCTTCACGAGATTTTATTTTAAAAGGGACTCTTCCAGGGCTGGCCCGAAGGATTAGTTAGTAAATTTATATTCTATCTCAGATGTTGCAGTCATACAGGTTTTGAATTGTTTCTAGAAAAAATGTTTCATTTCCAGCTAAAACGTCTTCCATTGTATGGATTTTATAATACAAGTTTCTTGGGCGTTGATATGTCAGGCATTCCGTTAAAATAAGCCTTGCAGATACTTGCGTTCGGCATATATCACAAACTGGTGGGAAACTGTCTGGTGCGTACATTAAAAAAACTGTGTCAGAATACTACGTTTATTCTCAATCTTGTTAAGAGTACTTCTTGTTTTCTACTATTTCTTGAAGATCTGTAATTAATATTCCTTAATTTTAAAAAAATATTAAATATATATTCGAAAATAAATCTCTACA
>NC_089773.1:9017500-9080000 GCF_040412425.1 Macrobrachium rosenbergii
GTTTCATCTTCTGAATAATAATAATAATAATAATAATAATAATAATAATAATAATAATAATAATAATAATAATAATAATAATATAAGATAGAAGACCCTTTATCAAGCATGTTCTGTTGAAAATGATGGCTGCATTGTGCGAATTGATTTTATATTGCGTTTTTTACAATTTTTCTTATAATCCACCTTTCTTGCACGTCAATATTGGTCAATAATTGGCCAATTCATGTTTCGGTGGATTTGAACCGCGTTTCTACAGCATAATTTCATTCTAAAAAGAGCAGGTTACTGAAATCTGGTGTTGTATATCCGTAGAGTTTAACGGTGTCTTGTCTTGAACTCTACGGATTTACAATACCAGATTTCAGTAACCTGCTCCTTTTTAGAATAAAATTCTGCTGTAGAACGCTGTTTAAATCCACCGAAATATGAACATTGGCCACTTATTAACCAATATTGACGTGCAAGGAAGGCGAATTATAAGGAAAATTTTAAAAACGCAATAAAAATCAATTTGCACAATGCAACCATCATTTTCGACAGAATAATAATAATAATAATAATAATAATAATAATAATAATAATAATAATAATAATAATAATAATAATAATAATAATAATAATAATTAGCTAAATTCCTGCAACGAACTCACTGTCCAGAAAGCGAATCTCATCGCCTGAACCAAAACGTGGCTAGAACTCTGACTTCAGATTTGCCACAAAGTTTGTGATTTTTGTCGTCAATTAAGACCTCATTAACAGACTAATCATTCTGCTACATCGTTAATCAGGATGAGGCGAGGTAGGTTTGCTTAGTAAATACAAAACAGCTTTCATGAGGACTTGTGAAAACTATCCAAATTTCGGCAGCTAATTTTTATGACATGAGAACTTGTTGTTTTGATTGTATTACTGTTTATTAATATGATTACTTTTTATTTTCCTGTAAAAGAAAACTATTGTGCCGGCTTTGTCCGTTCGTCAGTTTTCTATCCGCCCTCAGATCAGTTTTCCAAATTGTTGATCATCCACCCTCCAGTCATCAAACATACCAAATTCTAGCCTCAGTGGTTTTTATTTTAATCAAGGTTATAGTTAGCCATAATCGTGCCTCTGGCAACTATGTAGGATAGGCCTTCACCGGGTCGTGGTTAAAGTTTCACGGGCCGCGGTTCATACAGCATTATACGGAGACGACCGAAAGATAGAAATATTTCGATGGTCTTGATTATTCGCTGTAGCGCTGTACAGAAAAATCGACTGCGCCGAAAAAACTTCGGCGCATTTTTTACTTGTTTATTATTATTATTATTATTATTATTATTATTATTATTATTATTATTATTATTATTATTATTATTTAGACTTGCTTTTTTTTCACTTTTCGTATTTATCCCTCTGGACCTAAGGGGCACGTTTGCTGAAGCTATGGGGTGTGCCCAGTAAGCAAGAGCCCGTGCTGGCACAAGCCCATCTGGAACCATCAATAATATAAAGGATGAGCCGGTACCAATATGCGAAATATACATAAATACGCTAATTATGCAAAATCCTGTAATGCATTGCTGAAACTTTTAGAATTTATGAAAATGTCAGGAAGTGAAATTTAAAATGACCGAGATTTCATTCACTCACATTTTTATCTATTCATTTATCCATTAGTTAATTTAATTTTAATCTTCTTTCTGTATTTCCCATTACCTTCTGTTACTCATTTCAAATGAACACCTTAATATTCTTTGGAAGCTTCAATTTCAAGCCTGTGGCCGCTGTGGTGGGCTTGTTCCATATGAATTAGGTTCACCTTCTGAATAATAATAATAATAATAATAATAATAATAATAATAATAATAATAATAATAATAATAATAATAATAATAATAATAATAATAATAATAATGAAAAATTAAAGTCGAAGGCCCAGTGAATCACAGAATCAATTTTGCTAAAAGAGTCAATTTTGCTAAAAGAGTCAATTTTGCTAAATGAGTCACTTTTGCTAAACGAGAGATATTTGTTTTCCGTCTAACGAAGAATTAAGGCAACTGTGCTTAAATGCAACATGACTCACCTATGGGAAAACCAGTCCATTCACTTCCTAGTCGACATCGAATTTAGTAAAAAAAAAAAAAAAAAATATATATATATATATATATATATATATATATATATATATATATATATATATAATTAAATATATAATAATTAAATAAATAGAATAATATAAACAAGACGTTGAATCATGGCAGTACCGATTGTAATCAAGGAAATTGGAGCGAGGTCTTGGCAATACACATTATAATCCTGAAAGCGATTTTGGGTTTCGGCAATACCCATTATAATGAAGAGACGTGAAACGAGGTCTTGACGATACCGATTACAATCCTGAAAGCGATTTTAGGTTTCGGCAATATGGATTATCATCCTGAAGGAGATTTTTGGTTTCGGCAATACCTATCATAATCCTAACAGCGATTTTAGGTTTGGGCAATACCGATTATAGTCCTAAAAGCGATTTTAGGTTTGGGCAATACCTATTATAATTCTAATAGCGATTTTAGGTTTGGGCAATACCGATTATAATCCTGAGATCGATTTTTGGTTTCGGCAATACTTATTATAATCCCAAAAGCGATTTTAGGTTTCGGCAATACCTATTATAATCCCAAAAGCTATTTCAGGTTTGGGCAATATCTATTATAATCCCAAAAGCGATTTTAGATTTGGGCAATACCAATTATAATCCTGAAAGTGACTTTGGGCTTGGGCAATACCCATTATAATCCTAAGAGCGATTTTGGATTTCAGCAATACCTATTATAATCTTGAGAGCAATTTTGGGTTCCAGCAGTACAGACTATAATCCTGAGAACGCTTTTGGGTTTTGGCAATACCCATTATAACCATGAAAAGTATAACGAGATCTCGGCATTACCGATTATAATCCTGAAAACGATTTTGGGTTTCGGCAATAATGATTATAAACTTGAAAACGATTTTGGGGTTCGGCAATACCGATTATAATCCTGAAAACGATTTTGGGTTTCTTCAGTCATGATTATAATCCTGAAAACGATTTTGGGTTTCGGCAATAATGATTACAATCCTGAAAACGAATTTGGGTATCGGGAATAATGATTATAATGCTGAGAGCAATCTTGGGTTACGGCATTACTGATTATAACCCTGAAAACGATTTTGGGTTTCGGCAATACCGATTCCAATTACGAAAAAAAACTGATGGGTCTGTTTTCATAATATCGATTATCGTTATGAAATGCGATTCTGTCTTGTAGTGTCGACTACATTCGCCGTTTATCGACAACGAATTCTACAAAACGCCTATTACACGTACGAACTTTAAATCATAAAGGAAATTAGTATGAGCTTCTTCATCAGAACGTCTTCAAGGTTGATCGAGTGAAGAAAGGTATTAATGGTCAAATTTCCTTTTCTTTTAGTTTTCGGTAAAAGAAAACTATTGTGCCGGCTTTGTTTGTCCGTTCGCGCTTTTTTCTGTCCGACCTCAGATCTTAAAAACTACTGAGGCTAGAGGGCTGGAAATTGGTATGTTGATCATCCACCCTCCAGTCATCAAACATACCAAATTGCAGCCCTCTAGCCTCAGTAGTTTTTATTTTATTTAACGTTACAGTTAGCCGTAATCGTGCTTCTGACAACGATATAGGATAGGCCACCACCGTTCCGTGGTTAATGTTTCATGGACAGCGGCTCATACCGAAAGATCGATCTAATTCGGTGGCCTTGATTATACGATGCACAGAAAACTCGATTGCGCCGAAGAAACTACGGCGCATTTATTACCTGTTAAATCTTGCACTGGCTCTTTTCTGTAAAAATGAAGAACAGAGGCAGAAAAAAAAAATAACTCCTGATTTCGCTAAGATACTGAACGACTGCAATTCAAGTGCACTAAGGTTAGGGAGTCCCTTTTTTGATGCTGTGCCTCTCACAGGATGGGGGGGGAGGGGGTGTCCGATGAATTAGTCTCTCAAGAGGACAAATAAAAAAAAAACTGTAATATCACATCCAACATCAGAGAAAGAACGGGAATTTTCTAAACATATCTGAGTTGTGTTTCTTACATATTCAAAAGGGAAAACTTGCATGGGAGTAAGAGTTACTCAACCAGATCTCACGAAAATGAACGAATATATATATATATATATATATATATATATATATATATATATATATATATATATATATATACATATATATATATATATATATATATATATATATATATATACATACATAATTATAAACATATATATATATATATATATATATATATATATATATATATATATATATATATATATCCCAGAACATTCAATTACACCGACATAAAGAAACCTTACAAACATCAGAAAATAAGAATAACAATGCAACACAGACCACCAAATTACGAATCGAGCATATGACAGCGAAACACACCACTCTCTAAATACATTACATGATGAATTAAGTGAAGTCTTACAAGCGGAAATCTAATTCCGAATCGACGAAAGCGAGAACAAAAGAGCAAAAGAGACTTCAATGGCGTCTAAAGGAATCACAATCTGACGAAGTGTGCAAATTAGCCAAAGGCCAAGCACTGGGATCTACGAGGTCATTCAGCGCTGAAACGGAAATTGACAGCAAGAGGTCTGAAAGGCGTAACAGGAGGAAAACCTCAAAGCGGTTGCACTATGAACCAATTGTTAGGAGAGGGTTCGGGAAAGTCAGATGGAAGAAAGAGAATATGAAAGGAGGTACAGTAAAAGGAACGACAGGGGTCTCTGAACAAGAATTACCGCTTGAGAAAAGAGAAATAAAATGCAGTATAAAATACATAGGTAGCCGAAATCCAGTTTATTACTGCAATAATACAAATCGATTATCATTTGTTAGCGAGAGCGAATGAGCAAAAATTTCCAAGAGTTCATTTTAAAGCGTTTGGCACAAAATCAATATTATTTCATCATTGTGAACTAAGTTGAAACTGGAGAAAACTAACAACGACTGAATGATGAAATGACCGAAAGTAGCAACGAAGACGGGAAATACAAAATAATGGAAAGGAAGAGAGAATTCGAGAACCGAGGAAATATAATAAAAATATTGACAAATGAGTTGACTTAAAAGCGAAAACTTACTATTGTGAAAGACAAGGACTACGAGCAGGAACTCTCACAGACAACCTGTGTCCATCTGTAAAATGTTACTTAGAAAAAAAGAGTGAAGAATGCGCAGAAGTTTCTTCGGCGCAGTCGAGTTTTCTGTACAGCCGCTACAGCGTATAATCAAGGCCACTGAAAACAGATCGATCTTTCGGTGGTCTCGGTATAATGCTGTATGGGCCGCGGCCCATGAAACTTTAACCAAGGCCCGGTGGTGGCATGGCCTATATCGTTGCCAGACGCACAATCATGTCTAACTTTAACCTCATATAAAATAAAAACTACTGAGGCTAGAGGGCTGCAAATTGGTATGTTTGATGATTGGCGGGTGGATGATCAACATACCAATTTGCAGCCCTCTAGCCTCGGTAGTTTTTAAGATCTGAGGGCGGACAGAGAAAGTGCGGACAGAAAAAGTGCGGACGGACAGACAAAGCCGGCACAATAGTTTTCTTTTACAGAAAACTAAAAAGAGAATAAATAAACTCAGCAGAGAGGGAAAAATAAGAGACTCGCAAATACACCATCAAATTTATTTACTGGAAAAATGTCAAACATATGTCAAGGTTTAAAATGTAAAACCTCCATAAGGAATGTAATATAAAATTTATACCAAAGGCCAAGCGGTGGGACCTATGAGGTCATTCCGCCTGAAAGGGGAATGAAAAGTCAAAAGGTTTATTTAAAGGTGTAACAGGGGTAGGCTTCGCAGCTGCACTCTGAAATAATTTTTAGGAGAGGGTGGAGGAAAGTAAGATGGAAGATAGGGAATATGAACGGAGGTACAGAAGAAATCACTTATGAAAAAAAAAAATAGATTAACAAATTAAATGAAAAATAGATAAAAATTTAAGCAAAGTTCCAATTGCACCACATACTCTGGGAGGCTGTCCCCCTGGGGGGGGGGGGTAGTGCCGTCAGTGCACCTCATGCGGTGCACTGTGGGCATTACTTGAGGTTCTTAGAAGCGTCCCTTCGCCCCTTGCCTACAACCCCTTTCGTTCCTTTTACTGTACCTCCTTTCATATTCTCTTTCTTCCATCTCAAAAACCTTACATTTGAACTGCAACTTTAGAAAAAGAGTATTAAAAAGTTATCCTTTTCAAGTTGCAGTTTTAATAATAATAATAATAATAATAATAATAATAATAATAATAATAATAATAATAATAATAATAAGTGAAAAATCTCAAAAATCTTATAATTGAACTGCAATTTGAAGAGTATTAAAAAGTTATCCTTTTCAAGCTGCAGATCTAATAATAATAATAATAATAATAATAATAATAATAATAATAATAATAATAATAATAAATGAGATTTCTCACAAGGAGAATCGACAACCAATTAAGGAATGCTATTATGAACCGCTCTGAACGCAGAGTAAGGCCAGGCTCACACTTACCAATCACACGTTTCCTATTGTTCTGCAGTTCTTGAGTGGTTTCCCTGTCGCCTGAAAGAAACCACTGCACAGTGGTCGATTAGAAGCCAGTTATAGCACACACAGACGCAGGCATTCAAGCTAGTCTCAACATGGATTTCGAAGACGAAGTCAGGACACTTCGCAGAAGAGGGTGTTTTGGGTCCATCCATTTATAGAAATTACAACTGAGAGACCATTTCACGTGCTTTATCCAAAATTGCGATTGTGTGAGTGAATCTTCACGGAACAGCAGGATTCACTGTCGGCAGCCACTGGTTCTTACCTTGAGTTCGGACTGTCAGAGTTATCGACAGTTTTGTGGGTGATGCCATCCGCTCATTGCGAAATTTAGTAATGGGCTCGTCTGAGTATTAACAAGCGTTTTCTATATGAATAACCAACTGCCCACACACTATAAACCACTGGTTTGTGGTGTGGTTTTGTTGTGGTACGTGCGAGCCTAGCCTAAACGATATCAGATGATGAATTTGAATGGAAAAACCCAGATTTATTAAGTAAAAAATATGCACCGGAAGTTATTAAAATGAATAATGAATAATGAGAACAGCAGCGATTATTTCAGTGAAAGAAAATTATGATACAATTGCCTCGACAGATGTCTTTAGACCTGAAGAACCATACTTAAAGCTTATGAATAAATATAAAGTATAAAGATATAAAAAAAAATGTTTAAGCATTTATTAAAATGCACTAACAAGTGAAAAATAATTTTTTGAGACACAACAGGATTTTCTTACAATTAATCATGTCTACAAAAATAAAAGCGTCGGCTCCAAACATGGAAGGATGTGCTACAAGAAAAGAAATATATATTTTTTATATTTCTTGTAGCATTTCCTTCCAAGTTTGGCGCCCACGCCTTTATTGCTGTAGACATGATCAATTGTAAGAAATTCCTGGTGTGTCTCCAAAAATTATTTTGTACTTTTTAGTGCATTTTAATAAAAGCGTGTTTTAAAAAATATTTATATTTTGCCCTTTCATATTTTTTAGTTTTGACAGAAATTGTAACCGATTTTTTATTGTAACTAAAAAAAATGGACATGATATCTTGTCGAGACAAAGAATGTTTGAAAAATCCGTCGAGTTATTAACTTATTCTACCGAGTCAAAGAAGGTCAGAGAAATCCGAAGATTTCCATACAAATCCTGAGATACTGAGAGAGGTCACTGTAGGGTCACTAGAGGTCACTGCTGACCTACTGATCATGTAAGGTTCTTTGTCACCGGGACTGAGTAACTGCGCAAAATTTCAAGTCCATCCGACGAAGGAACCGGGTTGAAAATCGAGTTACAAGTTTTGACCCAAACAGACAGATGGCCCGACAGACAGACAGACAGACACAGAGGTCAAGTTAAATAAAAGCATATAACGAGTAAAAATATGAAAATAAAATCTTCCGGAAAGTAGCATTAAACATATACAAAATGACACAATGAAATTCAGCATGTATATATGGTATCTATTATGTGCTAAAGTGATCATTTTCTAATTCTTTCGTTCTGATTATTTGCTTACATTTTTCTCTATTTATTTATTAATTTATTATATTTTTTTCTTTTCTAATAAGTGAGATCTCTTCTTTCTGTATTTTCCTTTACCTTCTGCTACTTCTTGCAGACACCATAATATTCTTTGGAAGCTTAAAGAATTTCAAGTCAGTGGCCCCCTGTGGTGGTCTTGTTCCATATGAATTGGGTTCATCTTCTGAATAATAATAATAATAATAATAATAATAATAATAATAATAATAATAATAATAATAATAATAATAATAATAATAATAATAATAATAATTTTCACTTTTGATTACAATATTTGTTGAAAGCTTGGTATGGAAGCAACAAGCTATTCAGACTTGTTCCTGTACAAAAATGTACTTTATTTTTCTGTACCGTAATTTTCTCACGCAGTTTTGAGTGCTGGTCTGAACGGGGTAGTTTCCACCGAATTATGTTCTATTTCTGCATGACACCTGTTTTAGGATCAAATACTATACAGGCTTCATGTTCCGTCCTTTTAAATTAATCTGCATAATGGCCTCATCTGTTTTGGGTGATTTTCAGGACCAAGAGGAGCAGTGATTCGCGGGAACTAATCTTCGCTTTGGTGAATTCCGCCAACTTCGACTTCGACAGCAGTGGCTACAGATATGTTGGAATGGAATACAGAGTTCAGGCCAAAGGCCAAGCACTGGGACCTATGAGGTCATTCAGCGCTGAAACGGAAATTGGCCATAAAAGGTTTGAAAGGTGTAACGGGAGGAAAACCTCGCGGTCCCACTAGGAAATAATTGTTGGCAGAGGGAGGATAGCTAGATGGAAGGAAGAATATGAACGGAGGTACAGTAAAGGGAATGAAAGGGGTTACAGCTAGGGGCCATGGAAGGGACGCTGCAAAGAGCCTTTAGTAACGCCTACAGTGCATCCGATGAGGTGCGCTGACGGCACTAAACCCCCCCTCTACAGGGTACAGGTATATTGACCTGATGGGTTCACTTACACATGTTTTTGACACTGCGAGTTCTGGGCTGGTTCGCTCACCCCCGCCCCGCTTAACTCTACATCATGCACGGAGCAAATAATCGACTGGAAAATCTACACTTAAGCCATTTGTAGGCTACTTCGCCCTTAATCTAAGGCAGTGATTTTCAAACTGGGCGCCGTGGTACCCTTGGGCGACACAGACAGTGCCTAGGGGTGCCACAAGACTGCCATGAATTTTGTACTGATTACATCATCTCAATGAACATTTGTAAAAAAAAAAAAAACTTCAAAGAAGTCTTCACAAAATTATCAGTGTGTCTACTCTAATATATATATATATGTATATATATACATATATATACATTAATTCATGCGATATGGTGGGGTGGTGAAGAAGAGGCGCCACGGTCAAGATTACATTAGCTATGGTGCCATCACTAAAATATAGACTGAGAACCAATGTTCTAAGGTTAGGCCATTATATTTTTTAGCTGAGGTTTTAAGAAGTTCTGACGTGGCCTAAAAAAACATTAATAACGTCACTCTGTAACGATAAGTGACCTAAAACTTTTTCTATGCATTACGCATCGCGATAGTTTTGTTACGTTTTTTTTTTTTTTTTTTTTTTTTTTTTTTTTTTTTTTTTTTTTCGGTACAGTTCGGCGACTGCTGGGCTGCTATAGTTTTGGATTTTATCGGTCGGTCTACGTCTACCCCCTTATACAAACGGTGTTATTTCCGCTGGTGGGTTTGTGATGCCCAGAGCTGTCGCCGGGACGCAAATCCCTCTGATGTATACTAGTATTGCACCAACCCCTGTTTGTTTGCCATGCCCCAAGGTTGAGTTAGGTTGGGTTAGGTTACATGAGTACCTCTAGATGGGAACATAATGAGATCGTTTACAAGAAAATTCTATGGTTAGTTTTTAAGATATGGCGCCCCGCTTTTTTCAGGGGCGCCATCTCGGGGGAAAATTCCGCCGGGAGCCTCAGGGCAACCGCGCTTCAAAACAAAAATCTCCATGACGCACCGAGACTCCCAGGAAACACTCTTTTATGCATTTTTCAGAAGATACTTTATGCCCTCGTCAGAACGGTAATTACTAGTGTATGTAAGGCGTTGCATGCTCTCTAACTATATCTATTTGTAATCTCTTCCTGATTTGGATAGAGAATTTGTTAGCCATTCTTCAGGTGTGAGGAAATACCAGCTGACTGTATATAGACGTCCCGCCGTTTCCCTCTAATGTCAAATTTTACTTTCCAGCTCGCAAGAGTTCTTGACCTGTTAGAGATTTTGCGTCAATAAATGAGAATACTTTAAACCTGCTTCTTACTCGCGATTCGTTATAGGTTAATAGATCTGGCGTTACTGAGATCTGTTTATATTGATATTTTGAGAATATCTGACTTCGTTGGTCTGTCTGTAAACAAGTTCTTTTTCTCTTGATGTACTGTAGGTGTGGTAGGCCTTTCCTGGGTGCAGTGAGGACCGCGATTTGTAATATGACGTTGATTTATCCTCCATTGGTGATTAAGGATATATGTGTATTACCCGTAGACTATTTGAGTGCTATACTGCCCTAGAATGGAAAACTGCAGTATCTGCAAAATTTTCGAAATTGAGACATGCCTCCTGTATTGGGCTCGTGAAACACTAATACGCATATTACTGCAGTTTCAAAATGATTCTTCAATGCTTTCCACGAGTATTTAGGGGGTCCCATTTGCAAAATCAGCAGTAAGGCAAGGGGAAACCGGCAGTTCCACGAGTTTTTAGGGGGTCCCATTTGCAAAATCAGTAGTCAGGCAAGGGGAACCCGCAGTTCCACGAGTTTTTAGGGGGTCCCATTTGCAAAATCAGTAGTCAGACAAGGAAAACTGCAGTATCTACCATTTTTCTCAGTTTTGTATTTTTGCAGATACTGCAGTCTCCCAATTTAGGGCAGTATAGTTTTCATATTAAAGTTGTTGCTTTTCGAGTGTTTCATTTAAAGTGTTCGTGTTTAATAATGGAGCGGTTTGGACTTGCAGGTAGTGATGCAGAGTGGGTAGGTAGGTAGTTCGATGAACAGAAAGGGCATCTGAAGCTTCAGAGGAACCAGGGTATTTCAGATGGAGCTTGTTCGTACTGAATCATTTTTTAGTCTTCCGTAAGAGAAAACTATTGTCGGTCGGTCCGCACTTTTTCTGTCAGCCCTCAGATCTTAAAAACTACTGAGTTAGAGGACTGCAAATCGGCATGTTGATCATCCACCCTCCAATCAACAAAAACACCAAATTGCAGCGCTCTAGCCTCACCAGTTTTTATTTTACTTAAGGTTAAAGTCAGCCATGATCGTGAGTCTGGTAACGATATAGGAAAGGCCACCACCGGCCCCAGGTTAAATATTCATACAGCATTATTTTTTACCTATTTTTTACTTGTTTTTTTTATTAAAATACTGAATGAGTTTTCGTATTTTTTTAATATCACTTTACAGATAAGAAAAACATTTGTAATTTATAACGAGCGGTCGCTGTAACGGAACAGCAGCGTAGAGAAAAATCGGGACTACAGCGAACGCCCGTTATAAATCAAAAATGTATTTATTTGTAAATTCATATTAGACTTAATGTTCAACAAGAACAATGAACAACAGGAAATATGAAACTATAACTTTTTGTGATCTACTGATTGGCTTGTTGTGGCGAAGGTTGTTCCTTGTTTATTCATTCAGCATTTACAGGAAGAAATTATGATACATAAATATATATATATATATATATATATATATATATATATATATATATATATATATATATATATATATATATATATATATATATGTATACATATATATATATATAAATATGTATTTATATATATATATATAAATATATATATATATATATATATATATATATATATATATATATATATATATATATATATATATATATATATATATATATATATATATATATATATATATATATATATATATATATATATATATATATACATACACAAAACATCGAAAGCCGAAAATAAAACCTGAATACGTTTGAAGTTCGGACCGACATTCGGTAGACTTTCCCGAAGGCGGAAAAACGAAGCCAATCTCCGTGCGGTCACGCAGCGTTCACCAAGAGAATGAAAAAAAAACGCAAAACAGCTACCATACAGAATAACAAACCATCGGCTCCTGCGACGTGAAAATCATGATGTGGGCGGCGCCGTTTGACACATCGGGCGGCGGGGGATAGTATTCTATTGCGGCCAGCGGCTGAAACCATCTAATTTTTTCACGCTGACATGAGTCATGTCAGTTGATAATACTCATCTCACAGACAAAATTTAATGTCATACGTTGGGCCGTATAACATTCAAAGGTAAACGCTTATGACCCGGTATATGTTTTCATGTTAACATGAGTCATGTTAATTCATGTTAATTGCTAATTACGCTCATGTCACAGACAAATCAGACAATATATATTAATACTGAACTCGCCTTCTTGCTTTATAACATTCAAAGAAATACGCGTATAACATGATAATGGCTCGGTATGTTTTCATGTTAACATGAGTCACGTTAATTGACGACACTCATGTCACAGGGGAAATAGACTGTGTATATATATATATATATATATATATATATATATATATATATATATATATATATATATATATATATATATATATATATATATATATATATATATATATATATATATATATATATATATATATATATATATATATATATATATATATATATATATATATATATATATATATATATATATATATATATATATATTTATAATACATATATATTTATATATATATATATATATATATATATATATATATATATATATATATATATATATATATATATATATATATACAGTAAATAAATTCTGCGTCGGGCCGCATAACATTCAAAAATTACGCTTGCAACTTGATAACGCCTTGGTAAGTAAAGCCAATTTCCGTAGTGAAATAATTATCAGTTATTCAATGCTACCTTTTTCCTTGCCGTTATTAATATAATAAACAGCAGAATTAATTGCCACAGATATTATACCTTACAAACATCCAAGATCAATTATTCCCCTCGTTACAGATTAAACAAAATATATACCGCACCGGTTGATTTGACCACTCGATCGAATCTCACAAACACAATAACAATAATTATCACCAATATAACTGGTGATTACAGAGCTTATATTCATTTTATCTACGCTTCGATGTTGACAAAATTGATCGCCGGCGCCAACCTAGAGAATTGTCCACGGTGTTCCATCCACGTCTGATTAATACACCATTATATATATATCTTTTTAAATATATATATATATATATATATATATATATATATATATATATATATATATATATATATATATATATATATATATATATATATATATATATATATATATATATATATCGTTTACATACCTAATATGTAAACACCCTCAAGGCAACTCATTCTTAATTTAAAATAAGATTTTCACATTGGAAATACCTATAAGAATAACTGTCTTCTTATATTTCCAGTCGGTAACCTAAAAGAATGTTGCTAAATTCACAAGTGACCCTCGCACGTGCGACGTAAAACATAACTGAAACTTATATATATTACATATAATAAAATACATCCAAAGATTCCTTTCGATGCCTTGACTTACGAGATAAATGCCTCAGGGAGACAATGAACTTTGACCTGACGTAAACCTATGCATTGATGACAAATTTGCATAGGAAAAAATGCATTGAAAGATACTATTACTTGTGAATTAAAACATCACTGGAAGATGCTATCACTTATGGATTGATGCTTCAGACAAAAACTGAACTTTGACCTGACGTCAGCATGCATTGATGACAATTATGCATAGAAAGAAAATAAACTGAAAGATGCTATTACTTACGAATTAATGCTTCACAGATCAAATGATCTTTGACCTGACATAAACAGATGAACTGACGACAAATTAGCAAAGATAAAAATGTATTGAAAGATCTATAGGGGAAATGAACTTTGACCTGACGTAAAAATATGCATTAATGACAAATATGCATTGATAAAAATGCACTGAAAGCTGCTATAGGGGAAATGAACTTTGACCTTACTTGTCTTCTTCTGCCGAACATGTACTCGTCCATGAGGATTTCTGTGGGCAGGGGGGGCAGCCCGGCTCCCAGGCCCGCCGCGCCCCCCAAGTATCCCCCGGCCATGGTGCTTGGGACGCCGCTGCCGAAGATGGTGCCGGTGAAAGCAAGCAAGCAGCGGAGGAAGAGAGGAAGAGGCGCCGCGGATGCTTCGAGATGAGAGGAATATGGCGGTCGGGGGCGGCAGGAGGTGGACTAGGGGGGGGGGCGTTGCCCCGCGTTCAAACGGCGCGTCCGAATCGATCGAGATGAATTTGTATGGGTTTTTCGAATCTGAACTGAATTTTCGGATTTGTTTCGCCTTCCGGATTTTGTACTACGAATCTGCCAACTCTAGTTTATGAAATATCTCTAAATCGCGGTTTTGTAAACTACGGATGAAAGAGATTATTTATGACATGGGAGATTTAATAGCAGTTACTGTTCGACGTATGGAGTCTACTTTAGACTTAAAAGACAAAGAAAGAGTTATTGAATTTTCTAATCTAATTTTCCTAAATTTGCTTCTCAAAGATGGCTAAAAAAAAAATGGGCGTTTGTTTAGAATTCCCGCAAAACGGAGAACTTCATAAACTAAATGAATGTAATAATAATAATAATAATAATAATAATAATAATAATAATAATAATAATAATAATAATACCGCGTGCGTTATATGTAAGTCTTACTAGAATTTAGATATTATAAGAGCATTTACAAATACAAATTCACGGCTGCCTGGGAACGTGTAAAGTCTCGTATTCCGTCAGACACCGGACTACTAAACATGTCTTCCAAGACGAACGGAACTGAGAATATTATCTTCCCGACGTCAACTTCGTCAACAGGCCTAATCCTCAACTAACCTGGCCTTCGGGCGACCTATATTATTCACTGAACATCCACAGAGGGCGCGCAGCCTTCGGGAAATGTCTCGAGAACTCCAAATACCGACGGGTGTGTCATCCTCTCCTCAGGCGCCGTCGAACGCAGCGGCGAAAGCGCGCCGCCCACACGCCCACGCCTCCTCGGAGGTTGATCTTCCGGGCGGGCAATTCGCTCACACCTCCTGACGGAGGAGGTGGTCGCGTCTCCGGCAGGTACCTGAAGGAGCCACTTCGTCCTCAGGTTGTAAGTCGTCCTTCAGCGTTCTCTCTCTCTGTCTCTCTCTCTCTCTCTCTCAGCAGGGCACGGGCGGCAGCGACGGCGGCGGCGGCGGCGGCGGAAGAGAGGTTCTCCTCCCAACTTCAGAAATGACAGGATGCGAGTAATTAGGAAAGAATAATGATGGCAGTTACAACCTAAGGATTTATAGAACCGCCAAACGCTCGCGTGCGCGCGCACCCCAGGCCACGCCCACCCGTCCCGCCGGCTCGGCCAATCAGGAGCGAGGGGGGCGGGGCTGCTGGCCGCCACCGCGGAGGTTGCCAGAGGGTTGTTGTTTGTTTGTTGTTGTTGTTGAGGGTGCTGTGAGTGCAGAAGAAGAAGAAGAAGAAGGTCTCCACAGCCGAGATATTTCGAGGACCGGATGCTGTGCCGCTGTAATTGACGCTGAATAAAAATGGGGTTCTAGCTAGTTTATAGAAGAGGGTCTAGGTTACTTATAGGAACGTTTTTTTGCCTATATATATAGGTTGTATATAGGAAACATATCATCTACAATGTCACAATTGCAAACTAATATCAAACTCACTGATATTCCTAATCTTTTACCTCATAATGCAAATGCAATGACCGCAATAATATCGAGGATACTGAATTGAGGCCAAGGGCCAAGCGCTGGGACCTGTGAGTTCATTCAACGCTGAAAGGGAAACGGGGGGTAAAAAGGATCTAAAGATTTGAAAGGTGTAACAGGAGGAAAACCTCGCAGTTGCACTATGAAACAACTGTAGGAGAGGTTGTGGAAAGTAAGCTGGAAGGAAGAGAATATGAACGGAGGTAGAGCAAAAAGGAATGAAAGGGGTCGCAGCTACCACCCTACGGGAGCAAGACAGTATCAATGAAAAATGTTATTTTCTGCAGAAGAACTCACATTAGGGGACTGGAACCTTTTCACTTGAAAGAAATTAAAAATTATTGCTATTATTCATTAGCAAATTAGAGCAAAGAGAGGGAGATATTATAATCACTAGTAAATGACCCTCCCACTCTGCGGATTGTATATCTAATTAACTATTCCCATCAGCAAATGTGATCATTTACAGAGGATGACGTCACTAAAACCTTAATTTATAACCTCAAAGAGGAGTACATTAAAGTATAAGCATTTGTTTAACTTCAAATTTTTGTCACTTTCCGTTTTATTCTATAAGTTGCGAGAGGTTTCATTAGGTGCTCAATCGTCTGTTCTTAAAACCATTACCCTCTCTCTCTCTCTCTCTCTCTCTCTCTCTCTCTCTCTCTCTCTCTCTCTCTCTCTACCACCAATAGTATTCTGTTTACAGTGTCATTTGTACTGGAGTGCAAATCAGCAAATTTCGTTCATTACTTAACGTTCTTTGCAGCGTCCCACAGACCCTTAGGTGCGACCCCTTTCATTCCTTTTACTGTACCTCCGTTCGTATTCTCTTTCGTCCATCTTACTTTCCTTAACTCTCTTCTAACAACTGATTCATAGTGGAACTGCGGGGTTTTCTTCCTGTTAAGCCTTTCAAACCTTTTCACTCTCAATTTCTCCTTCGGCGCTGAATGACCTTGTAGATCCCAGCGATTGGACTTTGGTATAAATTTTATATCCCATTCCATTTTTTACATGATTGTTACTGTGCGCAGGTAATATCTTATTGAATATAAACCTCTGAAAGTCGTTCGGACACCTTTGGGAAATCATTTTGGGATGTACAGAAAAAATATATATATGTGTGTGTATATATCCATATATATATATAAATATAATTATATATATATATATATATATATATATATATATATATATATATATATATATATTATATATATATATATATATATATATATATATATATATATATAAATAATATATAGTATATATATACATAAAATTCTGACTCACATCGAGACCGAACCCCAGTCTTTCAAAAAAGAGAGGACAGGGTGTTACCAGTAATCCCACACAGGTCATTATTTTGTACGAAAGGAGTTCGGTCCAGATGTGAGTTAGAAATATATTTCTGTGAAATAAGTTCTCATGCATTCGTTTTATAATTTATAATATATATATATATATATATATATATATATATATATATATATATATATATATATATATATATATATATATATATATATATATATATATATATATATATATATATATATATATATATATATATATATATATAATTATATATATATATATATAGAGGGTCCGATATATATATATATATATAATTATACTATATCATAGACCGAGATAATAGATAATTTTCATTGCATTCCGACGTCATTGAATCTTAGGACATTTGTCTTTTCTGATTGATCGATTGTGGTTGCTAAAACTGGCGTCACAACGACCAGGTTACCGACGCCGCCTCCGAAAATTTCTACAAAAATTAGAAAATATACTTATATGAAAAACTGACAAATTAAAACTTCACGAAAAGCCACAACAAATAAGGAAAAATAAGAACACTAAAATGAATATAAATCAGCAGTTATGACTCGGACCATCGACGGATGGTCTCTTGTTTGTCAAATTTTCATAAGTTGAATTTCAACAGAGATATTTCACATTCACAATTGATCCCTGATTCCCTGTATCTGCCGAGAGAGAGAGACCAGATTCTCTGAACAGCAGAAGCGCCAGTATGGAATAAATGTTTTGCCTCGCTGTCCAACTTCTCCAGAGTTCCAGAGGTCCTTTATTCCTCACACCGTTGGACTGTGGAATAGCCTCCCTATACTGAGGATATCGTGAAATTGGAACTTCAGAAGTTCAAGCGAAGATGCAATGCATTATTACCCTAATATATTCTCCTTGCATTTTAATATATATTTTTTTAATCTATTTATTAATTTATTAATTTAATTTTTTCTTTTTTAATAAGCGAGATCTCTTCTTTTGTATTTCCCTTGACCTCTTAATTCTTCCTGATGAACACCTTGATATTCTTTGGAAGCTTAAAGAATTTCAAGTCAATGGCCCCTGTGGTGGGCTTGTTCCATATGAACAGTATTCATCTTCTGAATAATAATAATAATAATAATAATAATAATAATAATAATAATAATAATAATAATAATAATAATAATAATAATAACATGAGATTCACCAACGTAACATAAAAATCTTAGTATACGGAACGCAGTTATATCAAAATCCCATTTAACAATTATATCTATAAAAGCAGTATTCACAAACGATCTATAACCTGCCATTAAAAAGTACAACGCAGAACTAGAAACACAACGAAGGAAGGCGAAGGTAAAAACAAACAATAATAAACAGGTTAAAAAAAAATGCGCCAAAGTTTCTCCGGCGCAATCGAGTTTTCTGTACAGCCGCTACATCGAATAATCAAGGCCACCGAAAACAGATCTATAGCCTTCGGTGGTCTCGGTATAATGCTGTATGAGTCGCGGCCCGTCGAACTTTAACCACGGCCCGGTGGTGGCCTATTCTATATCGTTGCCAGAGGCACGATTATGGGTGACTTTAACCTTAAATAAAGTAAAAACTATTGAGGCTAGAGGGCTGCAATTTGGTATGTTAGGTGATTGAAGGGTGGATGATTAAGATAACAATTTGCAGCCCTCTAGCCTCCTGAGGGCGGACAGAAAGTCCGGACAGAAAAAAGTGCGGACGGACAGACAAAACCGGCACAATAGTTTTCTTTTACGGAAAACTAAAAAATAACTGAGCAGAGGAGGACTTTGTGTTTGATTACGGAACAAGCACAATAATTTCGAGCCTCCAGAATATACAAATCAGTTTGATTGTTACTTTCGCCAATAATATTAAAGATTATTATTTTCAATAACTTTATTACTATTAACTTTATTATTAACTTTATTATTAACTTAGCGTTCTCGTTCCTCTTTATTTATGGTGGCTTTTATCCCGTTTTATTTTATCAAAATTTTTCCCTATATTTACATTTTCGTGTTTTTACTGAAATTCCCTAAAGATGTCAATAAGATTCGCGAAACGTCGGAACAAATTGTGGAAAATAAAATTTTGGTCGCACCCTCTAAGATATATGTATATGTATATGTATATGTATATGTATATGTATATGTATATGTATATGTATATGTATATGTATATGTATATGTATATGTATGTATACATCCAAAGAATATGGTGTTCATCAGAAAGAATTAACAGAAGAGATCAGTTATTAGAAAAGAAATAATAAATTGACAAACTGATAAATAAATAGATAAAAAAAATGTGATAAATAAATAGATAAAAATATAGGTGATAAATAAATAGATAAAAATATAAGTAACATACTAAAATAGAGGGAGAATAGTATTAAGGTAGTAATGCATCGCATCTCCGTTTGAACTTCTGAAGTTCCAATTGCACATCATCCTCAGTAAGGAGGTTGTTCCACAGTCCAATGGTGTGAGGAATAAAGCACCTCTGGAACTAAAAGTTCGACAGCTAGGCACATTTACTGCATATTAATGCTGCTGTTCAGAGAATCTGGTCGTTCTCGGCAGGCAAAGGGAATCAGGGATCAATTATGAATGTGAAAGATCTCTGTTAAAATACAACTTATGAAAAATTGACAAACAAGAGACCATCCGTCGATGGTCCCAGTCAAGGCTAAGAGAAAGAATGTCTGCTCACTTCCCCCCAAAATCCCCCATGTAGGCGGAGCTTGTCTACCTCCTTATTGCGTCAACAGATGAATTGCCATAACGAGCAGGTACCTCTAAGATACGTCATGGCCTAAGTAGTTACCCCAGGTGGGAGGTGACTCCGCCCAATTGGGTAGACCTTGTCTCTCTCGGCCTCGGTCCAAGTCAGAACTCCTACTATTGGGAAACAGAAACCTATCACGAACTGCTCTATCTAAAAGAGATAAACCTCTGGCAGAAGCAGATACCCACACCGGAGAACGGTGTTCTAGTAATTGAAGGAGAAATTACCTAAAACAGGTTGCACTGATTTTATCGCAGTTATAAATAAACGAGGCCTTCCGAACAGTACCTGACTTCCGTGCGGCATCTGCTAAACTTTCATTAGATGTTTCTCAGACGTAAGAACAATTTAATAATAAAGACAGACTTACATTTTTCCTAAAGCTTAACTGGAGATTCATATTTAACAGCTAATAACTGAAAATGACGAAATGGTTACAAATACTTATGCGAACACTATTATGTCAATGTATATATTATATTTTTCTTAAAGCAATTGCTTTAGTGGCATCAGTGAGTTTCTTGCAGGGATCTTCATGACGTCGGAGTTTTTTCCGGTTCTCGTGCGTCAATCTCTGGTGGAAAATACGCAGAAGACTTCCTTTTTCCATTTACTGATTTTTGTCACGACAGCTGTTTGCGCTAAACAGCGGCATTATTGAGCGACTACTGATATATATATATATATATATATATATATATATATATATATATATATATATTATAAAGAGAGATATTATAAGAGAGAGAGAGAGAGAGAGAGAGAGAGAGAGAGAAGAACATTTACGTTACCAATAACTCTTGATGTGAAATACCTATTATATATATTATATATACATATTCTTTGTTCTTCTCAATTCACGATTAAGACAACCTAACACGACGTTTTACAGAATGGGATGGTTACTTATCTTTCCTTTGTTAGCCCTTAATATGGAGCACTTAACGATTTTAACCCCCAAAAAACAAGTAAAAAATGCGCCGGAGTTTCTTCGGCGCAATTGAGTTTTCTGTACAGAATATAATCAAGGCCACCGAAAACAGATCTATCTTTCGGTGGTCTCGGTATAATGCTGTAAGAGCCACAGCCCATGAAACCTTAACTATGGCCTGGTGTTGCCTGGCCTACATCGTTACCAGACGCACGATTACGGCTAAATTTAACCTTAAATAAAATGAAAACTACTGAGGCTTGAGGGCTGTAATTTGGTATGTCTGATGATTGGAGGGTGGATGATCAACATACCATTTTGCAGCCCTCTAGCCTCAGTAGTTTTTAAGATCTGAGGGCGGACAGAAAAAGTGCGGACGGACAGACAAAGCCGGCACAATAGTTTTTTTTTCAGAAAACGAAAAAAATTTATTGCCAGAATTAGTACAGGCAGGAAAATTTTAAGTCATGACATCATCATGGCGTCGCAATGTGTCCTCAGAGGGAATAAAAGCGACTACAGGAACCTTCCCTAAAACTGGAATATAGAATTTAGGCCACAGACCCAACGCTGGGACGTACGAGGTCATTCAGCGCTGAAAGGAAAATTGAGAGTAGAGGTGGTTTGAAAGGTGTAACAGGAGGAAAACCTCAAAGCAGCTGCACTACGACTCAATTATTAGGAGAGGGTTGAGGAAAGTAAGATGGAAGAAAGAGAATATGAACGGAGGTACAACAAAAGGAATAAAAGTGGTTACAGCTAAGGGGCCATGGAAGGGACGCTGCAAAGAGCCTTAAGTAATGCCTACAGTGCACCGCGTGAGGTAAACTGATTGCACTAACCACCTACGGGGTATAAAATTCAACTGAGTAACTGAAGATTATCAAAACCCACATTGGGAAAAATAATCGTTCGATAAATGGAGAATAATTTCGAAAAATTTGTTATACAATTACGCAAAATTGGCGTAACAAACTGCGTATCCCAACTTCATGATTTGTCTTACTTGCACAAGGAAGAACTTCATTGGCACTTCTTCAGAAGTTCAAGCGTTCATGCAACGCATTACCACCCTACAACATTTCTCCTTGGGTTTTATAACTTACTTACATTTTTTTTTCCATTTATTTATTCATTTATTTTGTACTTTTCTAATGACTGATCATCTCTTTCTGCATTTCCTATTACCTTTTATTGTTACTTTCAAATGAACACCTTAATATTCTTTGGAAGCTTGAAGAATTTCAAGTCAGTGGCCCCTTTAGTGGGATAATTGTTCCATATGAATAAGGTTCATCTCCCGAATAATAATAATAATAATAATAATAATAATAATAATAATAATAATAATAATAATAATAATAATAATAATAATAATAATAATAAACTTGAATTTCAAGTCAATGGCCCCTGAGGTGGGCTTGTTCCAAATGAATAGGGTTCATCTGCTGAATAATAATAATAATAATAATAATAATAATAATAATAATAATAATAATAATAATAATAATAATAATAATAAATCTGCGAAGATTATTAAAGATCATTATTCATTTCTGCTTTGGTTCTGACCCTCAAACTAAAAATTAAAGCAACCTGTTAATCCACATCATCTTCAACAGCGTAGCGAGAAAGAAATTAGGTGAAAATTAAGGGGAAATTGAGGTTAAATTAAGGTTAAATTAGGGAAAATTTTGGTTAATTTAAGGGGAAATTAAGGGGAAATTAAGGTTAAATAAGGGAATGCTAAGATTAATCTAAGGGACAAATAAGGTTAAATTAAGGGAAAATTAAGGTTAATTTAAGGGGAATTTATAGGAAATTACGGAAAATTACAGTTAAATTAAGGGAAAATTAAGGAAAATTTGAGGTTAAATTAAGGGAAAATTAAGGTTAATTTAAGGGAAGATTAAGGTTAATTTAAGGGAAAATTTAAAGGAAATTAAAGGAAAATAAAGGTTATACTAAGAGGAAATTAAGGGAAAATAAAAGTTAAATTAAGGGCTAATTTAAGGAAAATTTAGTGGAAAGTTAAGGTCCAATTAAGGGAAATTTGGGGGGAAAATTAAGGTACACTTATGAAAATCAAGGTGAAATTACGAGAAATTGAAAGGGAAAATTAAGAGAAATGTAATGGAATATTAAGAGAAATTGAAGGAAATATTTAAGGGAAACTTAAAGGAAAATTAAGAGAAACTGAAAGGGGGAAAATTAAGACAAACTGAAATGAAAAATTAAGGTGAAATTACTGGACAATTAAGGGAAAATTAAGATTAAGGGAAAGCTGAGCTATGAGGCTTCAATTTCTTGACAACGGGATCCTTCGTCCTTTTTATTTATTTTTTTTTTGTAATTCTGGCAATTATTATTATTATTATTATTATTATTATTATTATTATTATTATTATTATTATTATTATTATTATTATTATTATTATTATTATTATTATTATCCACTCAATGTAAGCGCTGTCAGATATATCTAGATATACTTTCAATAGTATTTTATTTTTCTTATTATTTATACCTCTCTGTACTACTACGGTATAGTATTATTATTATTATTATTATTATTATTATTATTATTATTATTATTATTATTATTATTATTATTATTATGTAACTGATTAGTGGATGCTGATGTTACCTTCTCCTTGATTCAAATAATAGCAATAAACAAAAGAAGCCAGTATGACAAAATACATGAAAGTTACTGCAACCTAACTACAATATAGAAAGGACCTCTATCGTTAATAAAGACACCTCAAATAAGTGAAAACCATAACGTTATGCTTTTTAGTTTTCCATAAAAGAAAAATATTATAGAGATGGAAAAGTCTGTCCGTCTTTTTCTGTCCGCACTTTTTCTGTCCGCCCTCGTATCTTAAAAACTACTGAGGCTAGAGGGCTGCAAATTGGTACGTTGATCACCCACCCTCCAATCATCAAACATACCAAACTGCAGCCCTCTAGCCTCATTAGTTTCTGTTGTTATTCAAGGTTAAGGTCAGCCAAGATCGTCCGTCTGGCACCGGTATAGGTGCCAACAACACAGGCCACCACCGAGCAGCGGCTGAAAGTTTCACGGGCTGCAGATGAGAGTTTCATGGGCCGTGGCTCAGAGTTTCATACAGCACTGTATACGCTGTACAGAAAACTCGATTGCTCAGAAGAAAATTCGACGCATCGTTTACTTGTCAATTCAAAAACAACAAATCATTCGACAGATTTTGTAATCGGAAACGAATCTGAATTTCAGACGTCACTATAAATGTGGCAGTACCAAGGGACACCAGAGTAGATGAGAAAGAAAGAGAGAAAATTGACAAGTATCAAGACCTGAAAATCGAAATAAGAAGGACAATGAATATGAAAGTGGAAATTGTACCCACAATCACAGGAACACTAGGCACGATCCCAAGATCCCTGGAAAGGAATCTGGAAAAACTAGATGCCCAAGTAGCTCCAGGACTCGTGCAGAAGATAGAATGACTGTGATATACATCCCCCACCCCCCAAAAGAAACAATAATACTGGGAGTAAATTACGGTTATTATTATTATTATTATTATTATTATTATTATTATTATTATTATTATTATTCAGAAGATGAACCCTATTCACACAGAACAAGCCCACCACAGGGCCACTGACTGAAAGTCAAGCTTCCGAAAAATATGGCATCAAGGGAAATACAGAAATAAAAGAACAATTATCTAAAAAGAAAAAAGTAAATTAACAAATAATAAATAAACAGATACAAATGTAATTAAGTTATTCAAATACAGGGCGAACTGTATTAAGGAAGAAAACAGTAAGCAGTAAAACAGTATGAAATAATAATGGTTTAGCCTTCATAGAAGTTTAAATAATACTCAATAATGACCTCACAGAAGATTTTTACTTTTCTGTAAAACTATTTTTCTGTCCGCCCTCAGATCTTATAAACTACTGAGGCTAGAGGGCTGCAAATTGGTATGCTGATCATCCACCCTCCAATCATCAAGCATACCAAATTGCAGCCCTCTAGCCTCGGTAGTTTTTATTTTATTTAAGGTTAAAGTTAGCCATGATCGTGCGTCTGGCACCGCTATAGATGCCAACAACACAGGCCACAACGGGGCCGTGGCTGAAAGCTTCATGGGCAGCGGCTGAGAGTTCATGGGTAGTAGCTGAGATTTTCATACAGAATTATACACTGTACAGAAAACTCGATTGCGCCGAAGAAACTTCGGCGCATTTTTTTTTTCTTTTCTTTTTTATTTATTAGATTACTGGTTGACGTATAATACTTTCCTGTGAAAAGAGAATTGGCAATCGGGTTGACGTACTTCCCGTCAGTGCACCTCATGCGCACCTCGTGTGGTGCACTGTGGGCATTACCTAAGGTTCTTTGCAGCGTGCCTTCGGCTCCTAGCTGCAAACCCCTCTCGGTCCTTTTACTGTACCTCCTTTCATATTCTCTTTCTTCCATCTTACTTTCCTCCTCCATCCCCAACAACTGATCCATAGTGCAACTGCTTTGAGGTTTTCCTCCTGTTAAACCTTTCACTCCTTTTCGCTGCCAATTTCCCTTTCAGCGCTGAATGACCCCACAGGTCCCAGCGCTTGGCCTCTGGCCTAAATCCTGTTTTCTAACTTTCCATCTTATCAACTTTCACTGGTTCACCTTCTTTGTCTCCATTTAGCCACATATAACCTTTCTCTCGTTGGCATTTACCTCCAACTTTCTCTCTTGCAAGGACTTTCACTCTTGTAATATTTTCTACCGCAAGTCTTCACTGTTCTGAGTTCAGTTCACTGGAAGGAAAGGTCACTCTGGTGACAGTGTTGACCGCGGGGGATATTCACTGCATAACATTTCACCGCAAAAGAATCTGATGAAATTCTGTACAGCCGCTACACTGTATAATCAAGGCCACCGAAAATAGATCTATCTTTCGGTGGTCTCGGTGTAATGGCGTGTGAGCCGCGGCCCATGAAACTTTAACAACGGCACGGTGGTGGCCTATCCCATAGCGTTGCCAGAAGCATGATTATGGCTAACTTTAATCTTAAATAAAATAAAAACTGCTAGGGCTAGAGGGCTGCCATTTGGTATTTTTAATGATCGGAGGGTGGATGATCAACATACCAATTTGCAGCCCTCTAGCCTCAGTGGTTTTTAAGATTGAGGGCGGACAGAAATAGTGGGGATCGAAAAAAGTAAGGACAGAATAAAGTGCGGACGGACAGACAAAGCCGGCACAATAGTTTTCTTTTACAGAAAACTAAAATGTTTAAAAGCATTTACATTTATATCCATTCATAAAAAATGGAAATTTTAATAGTGATATTAAGTGATTTTTTAAAATATAAAAAATTAAAAACTAATAATAAGTGCCAATCCTCTCAAGTACGTACTAAGTACGTTATCGTTATGCTCATTATGTAAAATACCTGTTCAGGTTAATTAATGCTTTCTGGATGCAAAAAAAAAAAATCAAGCAAAGCTAATTTCGATCCTTTATCTTGGCCAAAGGTTATATAATAAATTAAAGTAATTCTGAAGGTCTTCATATAATAATAAATGAAAGTAATTTTAGAGGTCTTCATATTATAATAAATGAAACTAATTCGGAAGGAATCCATATTCTAACAAATAAAACGAATTTTAAAGGTCCTCGTATTTTAACAAATGAAACAGGTTTAAATGTCTTCATAATATAATTAATAAAACCAATTTTGAAGGTCTTCATATTATAATCAATGAAACTAATTATGAGGGTTTATGTATTGTAATAAAAGAAACTAAATATACATACATCTATATACATATATATATATATATATATATATATATATATATATATATATATATATGTATATATTATATATAATATAGATATCTATATTATTCACTACTCCAGTATGTCTTGAAATATGGTATATAATCTCAATATCCTGGCTACTATCAACTAATTACTTATGAACTTATTCATTTTTTATTTTGAATTTTAAACAGACAGTAATTACACTCAGTGAGTATTCTAACACGATAAAATGAAATGAAGTATTTAATTTTAATATTCTGGCTCCCATTAGCTAATTATTTTGACCCTTACTATCTAGTTTTCTGTAAAAGAAAACTATTGTGCCGGCTTTGTCTGTCCGCCCCCAGATCTTAAAAACCACTGAGGCTAGAGGGCTGCAAATTGGTATGTTGATCATCCACTCTCCAATCACCAAACATGCCAAATTGCAGCCCTCTAGCCTCAGTAGTTTTCATTTTATTCAAGGTTAAAGTTAGCCATCATCGTGCTTCTGGCAACGATATAGGATAGGCCACCACCGTGCCGTGGTTAAAGTTTCATGGGACGCGGCTCATAAGCATTACACCAAGACCACCGAAAGGTAGATCTATTTTCGGTGGACTTGATTATGCGCTGTACGGAAAACTCAATTGCCCCGAAGAAATTTCGGCGCATTTTTTACTTATTATCTTAAAAATACTCATTACGGGAGAATATATATAATTTTTTGTACGCGGGTAAATTCTACTGTTCATTTTACACTTGTTAATTTTGTTATCAAACTTTTTTTCCAACGCTGCAATAAATCAAAACTATTCAGCTTTGGAATGACAAGAGATTTACCGCTAAGAGCAAAATACAGTTTGTTTTATGCAGTAGGATATGTACATGTATGTATATATATACATAAATATGTATACATACATACATACATACATACATACATACATACATACATACATATATATATATATATATATATATATATATATATATATATATATATATATATATATATATATATATATATATATATATATATATATATATATATATATATATATATATATATATATATATATATATATATATATATATATATATATATATATATATATATATATATATATATATATATATATAACACTGGTATGTTAGGCGGAGGCCTGCTCGGGAAAACCTCAGGTACAGAAGTACTCAGGTTCCAACTTCTCTAATGACCCTGGTAGGTCAATTGGTAACGCCCTGGCCTGTCACTCGGGAGACCGAAGTTCGTTCCCGATGCCAGTCAGAAATCCATTTCTGTGGGACGTGTGCTCATATGTTGATTTTAAATCTAGAAGCATTAAGTAAATAAATACAGAACCATTAAGTAAACAAAAAACAGAACCATTAAGTAAACAAACACAGAACCATTAAGTAAATAAAGAAAACATCTAAGAATAAAGGATATTTCATTGATTCACTCAATGCTTCTGCATTTATTTCGGTGACGGTGTCTTCCAAGAATTTTTTTTCTGGATATTCATAAAATAATAACTTCGATTAAGTCGTTTTAATTAAAAACTGCATATCCTTATTTGTCGTATGTTGAGAGTTTCTCATCTTTTCCAAATGGGGACTACTAATACTACTACTACTCCTACTATTATTATTATTATTATTATTATTATTATTATTATTATTATTATTATTATTATTATTATTATTATATTTAGTAGACGAACCCCATTCATATGGAACAAGCCCACCAAAGGGGCCACTGACTTGAAATTCAGGCTTCCAAAGAATATTAAGGTTCCTTTGGAAGAAGTAACAGGAAATAGAGAAAGAAGAGATCAATTATTAGAAAAGGAAAAATAACTTAACAAACTAAATGAGTACATAAAAATGTAAGTAAATTATTAATTTTTCCACGGGAATTAGGATTCAAGAGAAACGACTGACATGAACTAGTATTTGCAAATTTGAATTTTTAAAATTCAAATTAGCAAAATCGTTTTCAAATGCTTATCAATAACTATCTGTCAGCATTTTTTAAGCAGGGACCAAACTGTCATGAACTAGTATTTGCAAATTTGAATTTTTAAATTTCAAGTTACCAAAATCGTTTTCAAATGTTTATCAATAAATATGTCAGCATTTTTTAAGCAGGGACCAAACTGTCATGAACTAGTATTTGAAAATATGAACTTTTAAATTTCAAGTTACCAAAATCGTTTTCAAATGTTTATCAATAAATATCTGTCAGCAATTTTTAAGTAGGGGCCAAACTATCATGAACTAGTATTTGAAAATTTGAACTTTTAAATTTCAAGTTACCAAAATCGTTTTCAAATGTTTATCAATAAATATCTGTCAACAATTTTTAAGTAGGGGCCAAACTGTCATGAACTAGTATTTGAAAATTTGAATTTTTAAAATTCAAGTTACCAAAATCGCTTTCAAATGTTTATCAATAAATATCTGTCAGCAATTTTTAAGTAGGGGCAAACTGTCGTGGACTAGTATTTGAAAATTCGAATTTTTAAAATTCAAGTTACCAAAATCGTTTTCAAATGTTTATCCATAAATATCCGTCAGCATTTTTTAAGTAGGGGCCAAACTGTCATGAACTAGTATTTGCAAATTTGAATCTTTAAAATTCAAGTTGGCAAAATCGTTTTCAAATGCTTATCAATAAATATCTGTCAGCATCTTTTAAGCAGGGGCCAAACTGTCATGAACTAGTATTTGCAAATTTGAATCTTTAAAATTCAAGTTGGCAAAATCGTTTTCAAATGCTTATCAATAAATATCTGTCAGCATCTTTTAAGCAGGGGCCAAACTGTCATGAACTAGTATTTGCAAATTTGAATCTTTAAAATTCAAGTTGGCAAAATCGTTTTCAAATGTTTATCAATAAATATCCGTCAGCATTTTTTAAGCAGGGGCCAAACTGTCATGAACTAGTATTTGCAAATTTGAATCTTTAAAATTCAAGTTGGCAAAATCGTTTTCAAATGCTTATCAATAAATATCTGTCAGCATCTTTTAAGCAGGGGCCAAACTGTCATGAACTAGTATTTGGAAATTCGAATTTTTAACATTCAAGTTAGCAAATCCGTTTTCAAATGCTTATCAATAAATATCTGTCAGCAATTTTTAAGTAGGGGCCAAACTGTCATGAACTAGTATTTGGTAATAAGAATTTTTAAAATTCAAGTTAGCAAAATCGTTTTCAAATGTTTATCAATAAATATTCGCCAGCATTTTTTAAGCAGGGGCCAAACTGTCATGAACTAGTATTTGCAAATTTGAATTTTTGAAATTCAGGTTACCAAAATCGTTTTCAAATGTTTATCAATAAATATGTCAGCATTTTTTAAGCAGGGGCCAAACTGTCAGGAACTAATATTTGAAATTTTGAATGATTAAATTTCAAGTTACCAAAATCGTTTGGAAATGCTTATCAATAAATATCTGTCAGCAATTTTTAAGTAGGGGCCAAACTGTCAGGAACTAGTACTTGAAAATTTGAACTTTTAAATTTCAAGTTACCAAAATCGTTTTCAAATGTTTATCAATAAATATGTCAGCATTTTTTAAGCAGGGGCCAAACTGTCAGGAACTAATATATGAAATTTTGAATGATTAAATTTCAAGTTAGCAAAATCGTTTTCAAATGTTTATCAATAAATATCTATCAGCAATTTTTAAACAGGGGCCAAACTACCATGCATTAATGTTAGCTGATATAAATTTTAAAAATTCAAGTGATCAAAATCGTTTTCAAATGCTTATCAGTAAATATCTGTCAACAATATTTAAGTAGGGGCCAATTACCTGTTGGGTCGTCGAGAACTTAGGAGAAGGAAATTGGGGGTGGGGGTGGGGGGGTAGGACCCCATAGTTATTTAGGTGCATATGGATTATCTGATCTGGCGTCGCATATATATACAAACACACACACACCTTCCTCCTTCCTTCCTTCTTCTTCTTCTTCTTCTTCTTCTGTCGGACAGCAATGACTTCATCTCTCACCCCGTATATACATTTTTATGAGCCTTTTCACGCTTCCATTGCTTCTTTTATCCCGCCAGAAGTTCAGTAACTCGTTCTTTTAAGACGATGCTGATGCAGCCTCCCTTCTAAGGGCCTGTTCCCTCGTAAGGGCCGTAATCGCGCACAAAAGGACGTGACAGCCGCCTCTAGGGAGTTATTCTGACAGTTTAGGGGCGGCGAGGGGGGGAAGCCGTGCCCCCTGGGGAAGGGGGCGCGGGGGGGGGGACCAGGCAGCTAGCGGCGTCTTCTTCTTCTTCTTCTTCTTCCTCTTCATCCACTGAAGAAGATCAGAGGAGGACGGCTAGACACAGAGAGGGGAGGATGGAGATCGAGAGAGACGGGTGGGTATGGCGTGCCCGCCCCCACTCCAACCCACCCACCCACCTCCAGGGGGGGGACGGTAATATTAGCCTAATGGATAAAACATTGCAGTTTATGATCATAAATAAAGCGGGGGCCTTTTCCAAGAACAAAGTCTCTCGTCTTGAAAAACGAGATGTTCACTTAGGGGATATTAGCCGGTTATTTCACACTTGCCCGGTCAAAGCTTTTCGGCTCGGCGCCAGGACCAGGGTGCGATCGTGGCTGCTTTGTTTTCCCGTGCTTACTGCATCATCAACAAGAGCCGAAGCTCTCTCTCTCTCTCTCTCTCTCTCTCTCTCTCTCTCTCTCTCTCTCTCTCTCTCACACACACAAACACACACACACACACAGAAAGTAAACTGCTGACGATGACACCTGCTCAAAAGTCACTTACTGCAACGTTTCTCTCTCTCTCTCTCTCTCTCTCTCTCTCTCTCTCTCTCTCTCTCTCTCTCTCTCTCTCTCTCTCCCAATGAGCGAAATTATCGGGAGCGAGATATCTCTCACCGTCGAAGGGTACCGTGCGTGTAATCGGTTTTGGAATATTATTATTATTATTATTATTATTATTATTATTATTATTATTATTATTATTATTATTATTATTATTATTATTATTCAGAAGGTGAAACTTATTTATATGGAACAATCCCACAAAAGGGGCCACTGGCTTGGAATTCAAACTTCCAACGAAATTGAACGAATGGTCTAGATTATTATTATTACTATTATTATTATTATTATTATTATTATTATTATTATTATTATTATTATTATTATTATTATTATTATTATTATTATTATTATTATTATTATTACTCAGAAGATGAAGAACCTATTCATATGCATTATTATTATTATTATTATTATTATTATTATTATTATTATTATTATTATTATTCAGAAGATGAAGAACCCTATTCATTTGGAACAAGCACACCACAGGGGCCACTGACTTGAAATTCAAGAACCTTCCAAAGAATATTAAAGTGTTCTTCATTCGAAAGAAGTAACAGAAGGGAAAGAAAAATACAGAAAGATGAGATCAGTTATTAGGAAAACAGACACATCAACAAATTACTAAATAAATAAACAAAAACGCAAGCTAATTATTAAAAAACACAAGTAGAATCGTATTAGGGTTGTAATGCGCTGCCTCTTCGCTTGAACCATCAAAGTTCTAATTGCAAAACATCGATGACGAGTATTTTTTTTATTTTTGATAAATTCTCAAAAACTGATGCTTTCGCTTCAACACAAGGTCATTTGCAAACACCTGACAAAGGCAATGTGGCAACTCTGTACCTCCGGGGAATTCTTCAGTTTCGCGAAAATACAGAAAATGCTGAAAGGTTGAAATCTCTTAGGGATTTCATTCATTCGTCGCAAGGGCGAGATGTTAATAAGTTAAATCAATTAATTTTTCTGTCTTTCTCAATTTCAAGTCAGTGGCCCCATTTGTGGCCTTGTTCCATATGAATAGGTTTCATCTTCTGAATAATAATAATAATAATAATAATAATAATAATAATAATAATAATAATAATAATAATAATAATAATTTAAACCATTTCTACTATTTTCTTTAACGTCTTTCAAATGAACACCACATTCTTTGGAAGCTAAGCTGGGATAGAGAGAGAGAGAGAGAGAGAGAGAGAGAGAGAGAGAGAGAGAGAGAGAGAGAGAGAGAGAGAGAGAGAGAGAGAGAGAAGGTTGCATGGCGCTTGGAAACTGGGTACGGAAGATGTTGTACACAACGAGGCACACTCATTTAGTTTTCCTTTCTTTCCTAATATTGTTTGATGTTTCTCCTCTTGGTAGACTTGTACCAAAATATTATTCTATAAACACTTAATCCTCTGTTCTTGAACTTTCTATGTTTTTCTATAACAACTTTGAATCTGAAGGTATATTGTTTCTACAAGAACATCTTTTTCCTTTTTCGTCTCGTTATTTTCCTTATTAGTCAATTTCTCTCTCTTTTTTTCACGGGTGGGTCATAATTATTCACGTGAAAAGTCAAGTCTAGAGTTAGCGAACAAATATGTATATACAACTACTGACTTTCTTGATATCATTATTAATAAAAACCAAATCAATATCACTAAATAACTCTGACAAATCAGGTGACTGTTTTTTTTAAAAACAGAATTATTCGTGAGGGTTTCAACTGTCGAATAGAATATAAAATAATATACAGAATTTAGGCCAAAGGCCAAGCGCTGGGACCTACGAGATCATTCAGCGCTGAAAGGGAAACTGAGAGTAAAGGAGGTCTGAAAGGTGTAACAGGAGGAAAACCTCAAAGCAGTTGAACTATGAATCAATAAATGGAAGAAGGTGGAAAGTAAGGAAGAGAGAAACATTATGAACGGAGGTACAGCAATTCACATCATAACATCACGTCACCGACACATCACGTCACGTCAAAGTACGTGAGAATTTCTTACACGTAACTCAAATGGACTTGTTCTCACCATCACGTAACACCACCATCAAGCACACGGCATCCACCGTCACATCACGACACGTTTTCTTGGAAAGAATACTTTGACGTGACGTGACGTGACGTGACTGACGTGACGTGACGTGACGGTGCTTACGCAAGTTTCTTAACACTAAATCTGACGGGATCGTGATGGATGGTGTTAATACAAGCCACGGCTGATGTCGGGACGGTGACGTGACGTGACGTGATGGTGACGTGATGTTACAATGTGAATCGGCCTTAATAAGAATGAAAGGGGTTGCAGCTAGGTGCCGAAGGGACGCCGCAAGGGTCCTTCAGTAATGCCTACAGTGCACCGCATGAGGTGCACTGACGGCACTACCTTATCGCCCCCAATGGGGTTCCACCGTCGACTCGTGAAATGACAACAAAATCAGTAATAAAGAAAGCAATTTTTATAATCACCTCAGATTGCCTTAATTAGATTTTATCCTTAAAAGTCTGAACAAATGAACATCGCGTGATGCACTACAATAAAACTTTAAATGAGATCTATTAACAAACAAGTAATAAATGCGCCGAGGTTTCTTCGGCGCAATCGAGTTTTCTGTACAGCGTATAATGCCGTATGAAACTCTCACCCATGGTCCATGAAACTCTCAGCTGTGGCCTATGAAACTTTCAGTCACGGCCCAGTGGTGGACTGTGTTGTTGGCACCTACAGCGGTGCCAGGCGCACGATCATGGCTAACTTTAACCTTAAATAGAATAAAAACTGGTGAGGCTAGATGGCTGCAATTTGGTACGTTTGATGATTGGAGGGTGAGTGATCAATATACCAATTTACAGCCCTCTAGCCTCAGTAGTTTTTAAGATCTGAGGGCGGACAGACAAATAGGCGTCTCTATAATAGTTTTCTATGTTTCGTTTTATGTTCTAAATGTTGTTCGGACCCTATCTGTTGTTCTTCCTTCTCCTTTCACTGTCATTTAATTAATGTTCTAAATGGTTCCTAAATTACACTCTACTATTGCCGAAAAAGCTAGGCTTATGGATGAGATATTATCAATACCAGTTGTTTCAAATCTTTCGCTTTATCATTTGGAAGCTTAAAGAATTTCAAGTCAGTGGTCCCTTTGGTGGGCTTGTTCAACAAGAATACGGTTCATCTTCTGAATAATAATAATAATAATAATAATAATAATAATAATAATAATAATAATAATAATAATAATAATAATAATAATAATAATAATTCAGTTGTTCTACAGTCAGGACATTAAGGACCTATGATTAATATACAAAAATGCTAAGAATCTGTCTTCCTTTTCCAAAGAAGCTGATACGGAGATAGAAAGTTGTCGGGAGATGACAGAACTATGTAGGCTTGCATCTTAATTGCAGACAGCCAAATGCAATCAGATGTATACCCACGCAGTTCTGTTTCAAATGTTTATTTTACTTTTGGCGAAATTCAACTGCATTATTTTCCACTTGTCTTGTGTTGAATGAAAATCACTACAGAAACTTACATTCTTTTAAAAGACTTCACAAAATTGCACTGAAGATTATGCTAATATGCTTGCGTTCTGGATGTTCAGATAATGGTCCTTTTTTTACCTGCCGAGAGAAACAGGATTTGTTGAACAGTAGCGCCATTATGCAATAGATGTTTTGCCACGCTGTCCAACTTCTCGGTTCCGGAGGTCCTTTATTCCTGACACCGTTGGACTGTGGAACCTCCCCACTGAAGATATCGTGCAATCGGAACTTCAGAAGTTCAAGCGAAGATGCAATGCATTACTACCCTAATACAATTCAACTTGAATTTTAATCATTCAATTACGTTTTTATTGATTTATTCATTCATTTGTCACAATATTTTTCTTTTCAATAACTTAGAATGGTCCAACGGTGTGAGGAGCAAAGGACCTCTGGGGCTGAGGAGTTGGACAGCGAAGCAAAACATTTACAGCATACTGGTGCTTCGGCTGTTCAGCGAATTTGGTCGCTCTCGGCGGGGAAAGGGAACCAGGGAAATGCTGTTATATTTTGCAAACAAATGAATCTTTACTATGACAGACGCTTAAGTTTTCTGCAAGGCATTTTTCAGTTCACATGACGTGAATTTGGCATTACGAAGTACTCGATTATTTTTAGTCAAATAGAGAGAAGTCTAAGTATTAAAATTGTTTTTAAAATGAGGAAAATAGTTTTTATCACTAGATGTTTCTGAGAAATGTTCAAGCTTCCAACGAATATGGTGTTCAATCGAATGAAGTGACAGAAGGTAATAGGAAATATAGAAAGAAAAGAGCAGTTATTAAAAAAAAAAAAATTATTTAACAAATAAATAAATAAATATATAAAAATGCAAGCAAATTATTAAAAACACAAGGAGAATAGTATTAGGGAAACAATGTGTTCCATCTTCGCTTGAACGAAGAAGTTCCAATTGCACGAAAGTCTCAGTAGGGGAGACTATTCCAGAGTCCAGCGGTGTGAGGATCAGTCCATTGACGAAATGAGAAGGGAGGACTGACTATTCGTTCTAGAGTCCAGAGAGAGAGAGAGAGAGAGAGAGAGAGAGAGAGAGAGAGAGAGAGAGAGAGAGTAGTGGAGATTTACAATATCATTTTCCGCCAATTGACCAAATGGAACAGTAAAAATGCGCCGAGTGATTGATTGAGTTTCTGACTGAACCGCGGCCCATGAAGCTTTCAGCCACGGCCCGGTGGGGTCCTATAGCGTTCCCAGACGCACGGTTCTGGCTGAAAGATGTTTGATGACTGGAGGGTGGATGAGATTTGCAGCCCTCTAGAGTAGAGATTTGTGGGCGGAGAGGAAAAGACAGAATAAAGAGAGACAGAGAGTTTCCTTTACAGAAAACTAAAGAGGGACGAATTCATGATGACCAAGAATAACCGGAGGACATCAACGCGAAGATTTGTTTTTTTGACCATGGGGTTCTTAACATCCGGGAAATTAATACGAAAAACAAACAAACAAACATATCATTAAAGCGTGTCTTTGTCCCTAGCTGCGACCCCTTTCCTTCCTTTTAACGTCTTCAATTCTCTTTCTCCCATCACGTTCTTACGTTCCTCAACCCTCCTAACAGTTGAACAAGTGCAACTGCTTTGAGGTTTTCCTCCTGTTACACCTTTCAAGCCTTCTTCCTGCCAATTTCCGTTTCAGCGCTGAATGACCTCATAGGTTTTGCTTGGCCTTGGCCAAAAGCTATATTCAATGTAATTCGGCAATAACAAGATTTTTATTATTATTATATTATTATTATTATTATTATTATTCAGTAGATGATCCCTATTCATATGGGTGGTGCCCTGACTTGAAATTCCCAAAGAATATTAAGGTTCTTATCAAAAAAGAAACAATTAATAAATTAAATAAATAAACAATAAACTAATAAATATCTAAATAGATAAAAAAGTATTAAAAAAGTATCAAAATCCAACAAGAATAGCATTAGGGTAATAATGCATTATAAAGTAAGTCGAAGGGCTGCAGTATATGAATTTTTAGAGTTGATGTTTGATGAGGCTCTTCCACAGTCCAGCGGTGTGAGGAGGAATAAAGGACCTCCGCAACTTTGGAGAAATTCGACGGAGAGGCAAAACATTTACTTAATATTGGTGTTTCTGCTGTCCAGAGAATCCCTTCAGGAAAAGGGATGCAGGGAGATGCTATAGTAAAGAATTGCCTCTTTTCAGTTAAGATCTTGGTTATAAACACAATAAGAGACTCAGATATGCACAGAAGTATTTCATCGATAGGGTTTTTATCAGAAAAAAGTATATGAAAAAGTTGTGTTTAATATTAATTTATGAAATAAAGATATAATTTGAAAAACAAATCAAAAAATGCACCAAAGTTTTTTCGGCACAATCGAGTTTTCCATACAGCCGCTACAGCGCATAATCAAGGCCACCGAAAATAGATCATGTGTGAGCCGCGGCCCATGAAACTTTAACCACGGTAGTGGAAAGCGTTGAAGCAAATGGTTAATAAATGAAATAAAAACCACTGAGACTAGAGGGCTGCAATTTGGTAGATTGATGACTGAAGGGTGGATGATCAACATGTCAATTTGAAGCCCTCTGGCCTTAGGTTTCAAGATCTGAGAGAGGTAGAAAAAAAACCAGACAAAGCTGCACAATAGTTTTCTTTTACAGAAAACTAAAAAAGTTAATTTATGAAATTAGAATTTGTTAGGCCAAAGGCCAAGCGCTGGGTTGAGGTCATTCAAGCTATGATGGAAAAATGAGAGAAAAATGAAAGGTGTAACAGGAGGAAAACCTCGCAGTAAAATGAAAACATTAGTTAGGAGAGGGTTGTATGATGGAAGAGAGAGGAATGGAAGTGAAGTAAAATGAATGAAAAGATTGAACCTAAGGACGCCAGTAATGCCTACAGTACACCACGTGAGGTGCACTGATTGGGCACCACCCCTATACAGAATAAATTAACTTAAGTAATTTCTTATACATAAATATGCCCCCATGAATTTCGAATCTGTAAAAATACCTGACAATTAAAATAACCAGAAAAAATAAATTTAAAACAATCAACTTTCTAAGACACAAAGAGTTTTAGGAAAGAGTTTCCCCCGAGGAGAATTTCTCAAATCCACAAACATTAAGCTACGAATGTCGTTTAATATCTAATTCGCTCTACCTCGGGAATATGTCACCGAACGGGAATTACAATTGATGATCGATTCGGCACCTGGGAGATTCGAACACACAACAGCGCGTGTCGCCGACTTCAATGACGGTAACGCTAATTGATATTAAATGACATTCGAGGCTTAATGTTTGTGAATATAAAAATGTCAGGGTGTATGTGATTTTATATTATATATATTTATATATATATATATATATATATATATATATATATATATATATATATATATATATATATATATATATATATATATATATATATATATATATTCACTGCTTTTCAAGGCTGCAAATAAATACTATATCTTAATCATAAAAAAAAGTCACAATATAAACCTCATATTACAAAAATACAAATTTTACTTTGAAACAAGCTTACCCAACATACGGCCAAAAAGTGACTGTCCATAAATAAGTAAAAAAACAAACAGGAAATTGAATAAACAATATATATATATATATATATATATATATATATATATATATATATATATATATATATATATATATATATTTCACAAACATTAAACTAGACAACTGATGAATCCCTTTCACCCTCCAAGAACATTGTATTGCTTTGTACATGATTCCTTTAATGTCTCAGACAAAAACAACATTCCCCTGAGACAATTTCATGCGCGTTTCATCTCAGAAGACAACCAACCTCTCAGAAAACGGTGGGGGGAGGTTACGGAAACCAAGAACACGGAAGCAGACGGAGAGTTCTCAAGCCCGTCGGCGGACGAAAGGGCATTCCGAGATAGCATTTGGGTGCCATTCTCTCTCTCTCTCTCTCTCTCTCTCTCTCTCTCTCTCTCTCTCTCTGTCTCTTCAGAGGAGAAAAAATTTTGCCTTCGAAATTATATTCTACTCGATATATCACAGCTCATCCGGTACCTAAACAAATCTCTCTCTCTCTCTCTCTCTCTCTCTCTCTCTCTCTCTCTCTCTCTCTCTCTCTCTCCATTCACCGCTATTTTTCCTCACAGTAACTTTCATTAATGAGAGAAAACTCCCTTGAATGATAACTCAATTCATCCGCAGTTTGAAAAGTCTAAGAGTTTGTATATATCCGCATCTGCACCACCCTCCCCTACCACCCCCTTCACCAGGGCTTTCAGAGAGAGAGAGAGAGAGAGAGAGAGAGAGAGAGAGAGAGAGAGAGAGAGAGGAGACTGAAGCATCTCATTTCATTATGAAACCCAAAGCTTTGACAATACACTATTCTCCTTCCTGACTCTCCTGCTTGTCCGATTATGATCAGCCCATACTAATTAGTGATTAGCCCATATTAATTAAAGACATATTAATTAATGACTGCCGCCGAATAGAACACACAGAGAGAGAGAGAGAGAGAGATTAATCTCGAGAAATGGTTCGTCTTGTCCGAGACAAAAAAAAAAATAAAAATAAAAAAAATATAAAACGAGATCGATCTGTCATATGGCTACGTGTCCACCATTACCCTCGCTCGCGCTATATGGGGAGGAGACACGGCGGAAAAACACCCTTTTTGGGGAGAGAGGGGAGAGAGAGAGAGGGGAGAGAGGGGGGAGAGAGAGAGGGGAGTGAGTGGGAGGATTAGGCAAGAAGGGAAAACCTCTTCTATCGATTGGGGAGCATTGCTGCGCATTTCCCAAACTAGTTCTCCCGCTTAATTCAGTCAACAGAATCGCCTCTGAGTTTTTTCATTATCGCTTTGGGTATTTCATAGTCGCGTTGCTGATTGTCGTAAATTTCATCGATTTCATCAAAATTTTATCACGTGTCAAAAGTTCTCGGCGGTCATGCGATGCCTCGTCTATTATACCCTGAATGCAAGCACGCGTGCTTTTATTTATATTTATATATATATATATATATATATATATATATATATATATATATATATATATATATATATATTCTTTAAATGCTGATTTGTAAATGAGGTTTTTATGCATAAACCTTCCACGATATTGGCCAAATGAGGCTCATGAGCAGGGCATCATGCCTTCTTACAAACAGTGCGTCAGTAACCTCTAACTTACTAGTAGAGTTATATTCTTGGTTCTTGTGTGTGTGTGTGTATGTATGTATGCATGTATATGTGTGTATATATATATATATATATATATATATATATATATATATATATATATATATATATATATATATATATATATATAGATATATATACGTGTATATACGTATATATACATACATGCATACATATACTACCGCACAAAGAAAATATGAATAAGTCACTTTTACTCAGGAACGAAACCATCTCAGACACGCAGCTTTCATTCTGACAGAATAATTCTGAAAATTAAGTCCACTGAGATAAACTGAACCTAAAAAAACATCTCATTACGGTATTCACTCTTTCCTGCCGAGAGCGACCACATCCGCTGGACAGCAGAAGCACCAGTATGGGATAAATGTTTTGCCTCGCTGTCCAACTCCTCCAAAGTTCCGGAGGTCCTTTATTCCTCCTCACATCGCTGGAGGACTGTGGATGTCGGGCGTTTGGAACTTCTTCAGAAGATCAAGCGAAGGTGCGATGCATTGCTATGCTAATATAATTATCGTTGTGTCTGAGTCATTTGCCCACATTTTTATCTCTTTATTGATTTATATTTATTACTTTATATTTTTTTTCTAGTCAGTGGCCCCTGTGGTGGGCTCGTTCCATATGAATAGGGTTCATCTTCTGAATAATAATAATAATAATAATAATAATAATAATAATAATAATAATAATAATAATAATAATAATAATAATAATAATAACTTCATGTCAATGGCCCATTTGGGCTTGTTCCATATGATTAGAGTTCATCTTCTGAATAATAATAATAATAATAATAATAATAATAATAATAAATAATATAATAATAATAATAATAATAATAATAATAATAATAATAATAATACTCTTTCACGCCTTCAGTCAGTTTAACCTGAGAAGAATGAATGGAGAGGCTGCAATGATTGAAATCCGACCTATGAGTTATTATTTACTAGAGAAAAACCCTTGCAAAAAACTCTGACTTTGAATTCTGATGACGTCATAATAATTTAAGAAGGTACTAATATCTTTCTAACCGTTACACGGATAATCATTTTCGTTGCAGCGATTGTAATTTGGGGGACCTTAATGAGGTGATAATGAGCTCATTTTATTTGAACTGAGTCCAAGTGAAAGTTTACATAAGCCTTGTTATTATTATTATTATTATTATTATTATTATTATTATTATTATTATTATTATTATTATTATTATTATTATTATTATTATTATTCAGAAGATGAACCCTATTCATTTGGAACAAGCCCACCAAAGGTGCCACTGATCTGAAATTCAAGCTTCCAAAAATAAGGTGTTCATTTGCATAGAGAAGAAATGGTTTAGACTAGATTATTTTTATTATTATTATTATTATTATTATTATTATTATTATTATTATTATTATTATTATTATTATTATTATTATTATTATTACCTGAAATTCAAGCTTCCAAAAAATATTAAGGTGTTCATTCGAAAGAAGTAACAGAAGGTATCAGTTATTAGAAAAAAAAAATAAATAAACAAATTAATAAAATAAACAGATAAAAGTATAGGTAAATGATTAGAATACAAGAATCACTGCTTTATTCTTCATTCTTTTTTACACTTCTCTAGCTGACGGCTTCTTCAAGTTAGGGGTCGCAGCTGATAAATGAAAAAGGTGTGGTTTTACTGGTAGTGTTCTTCGGACTTTGTGAATGGCGTCCCAGGGGTAAAAATGACAATGAACAGCCTTGTGAGAATGATTCTGGAAAAGGGTTTTCTGGAATGAGAATTGAATGGAACATAGAATTTAGACCAAAGGCCAAGCGCTGGGACCTACGAGGTCATTCAGCGCTGAAACGGAAATTGAGAGCAGAAAAGATTTGAAAGGTGTAACAGGAGGTAAAAACTGTCAGGTGGATAGCACGATGGAAGAAAGAGAATATGAATGGAGGTACAGTAAAAGGAATGAAAGGAGGTGCAGCTAGGGGCCTCAGGAAGGGACGCTGCCAAGAACCTTAAGTAATGCCTACAGTGCACTGCGTGCGGGAGAGAAATAGGAAGGAATGAGTTTGATAGAAGTTTTAGTACAAAATATAGATGGGGGGGCCAATATGGATGGTCTAATAAGTGGCTAGAAGCACTAATTATATTTGGGTGGACCAAATGGATGATCGAAAATGTAACTGTGAATTTTATCAAGGCAGTTGAACTCGATAAAATGGATTGATTGATTGATTTGTGGCTAATAAAACTGGCGTCACAATGTCTATGGTATTGACGCCGTAATAAAATTAAGTAGGAAATTAAAAAGATAAATAAATAAGTGTTTACAAGGATCTTCATATAAGAAATATCTAAATAAATAAATAAATATATATATATATAAATATATAATCATATCTGTAAAACATATATAATATACGATATATAATAAAAGGGGATTAAGAAGAGTAATTAAAAGAAAATGGATGAACGATACGATAGCACAAAGCAAAGAAATGGAATAAAAAGCAATATATGAGAAGTATTCAAAATCTAAGGAAGAGGAATAAAAACAATAATTGGTGGGATCAAGAAATAAAAGTTTTAGTGAAGGAATTACGAAAAAAAAAAAAGTAAAACATGCGCCGAAGTTTCTTCGGCGCGATCGAGTTCTCTGTACAGCCGCTACAGCGTATGATCGAGGCCACCGAAAATAGATCTATCTTTCGGTGGTCTCGGTATAATGCTGTATGAGCCGCGGTCCATGAAAATTTAACCACGGCCCGGTGGTAGCCTGTCGTATATCGTTGCCAGAAGCACGATTATGAGTAACTTTAACCTTAAATAAAATAAAAACTACTGAGGCTTGGGGGCTGCAATTTGGTATGTTTGATGACTGGAGGGTGGATGACCAACGTACAAATTTGCAGCCCTCTAGCCTCAGTAGTTTTTAAGATCTGAGGGCGGAGAGAAAAAGTGCGGACAAAAAAAGTGCGGACGGACAGACAAAGCCGGCACAATAGTTTTCTTTTACCGAAAACTAAAAAAAAAAAAATGATTGGCGTTGAAATTTCACTGACGTGAAGTAATGAAAATAAAGATATGAATAAGAGCAAAATATTCTATGGGGAATCAAAGGACCTTAAGTAATGCCTACAGTGCACCGCGCTGACCTACCAGGGTGTGTAATGTATGCTTGGTGACGGGAAAGGTTCCAAAGGAATATATAGGTAAGGTGGATAACTACTCCTTTCCATAAGAAGCTGTGAGAATGACAGGTACATGAATTTACCTAATGTACCAAGAAAGGAGTATCGTGTAGAGGGATTCTCATGGGAAAAGTATGACAGATGACACAATAAATAATAGGGGAGGAACAGGGTCGTTTTATTATTATTATTATTATTATTATTATTATTATTATTATTATTATTATTATTATTATTATTATTACTTCAGTAGATAAAACTTATTCACATGGAACAAGCCCACCAAAGGGGCCACTGACTTGAAATTCTTTAAGCTTCCGAAAAATGTTGGTTTCAACCTCCCACCCCAGATCTCCACCTCACACTGCAGCAGTAACTGATCATGACACAGAGCCAGTGATTTTTCATCGCCCTGGAGGAGACGCGAACCCGCGACATCTGAGCGGCATGCCACGACACTAACCACCACGCCAGCGGACAGGAAGAGGGTGGTGTTTTGTGAAATAAATGATGCTTTAACTTTGTAAGTATAAGGTTAACTTGTGGGAGGCTTCTAGTGACCTAGAAAATGTTTATCATAAAATCAACAGAGGCAATGTTGAGGATGTATGGTACATATCTTAAGTTTCTGAAAGCCATTTCAAGCATTCATTATGTAAATTTATCAAGATAAAGCTTTCATGTAGACGCAGAGCTGAGGAATAAGAAAATGTATTGTGAAAAACGCGTGGAATGACTGATAAACGCATCTGATCCAGTGCAGATTCGTGACAGATGACGGAGCCAAGAATGTTGGTTAGGAAAATGAAATAATGGAAGGTATAGAATGAAAATAGCGACTGGTCGCTGAATAAGTGACGCAAAGAAGGCAGCGGGTTATTTGCAAAAGACTGGATGCAGACTCAGTGTCACCAGAAGCCAAAGTTGGAATGTACGAAGGAGCTGTTGTGCCTACTCTCCTTATCAAGTGTCAAGTGAGATTGTCAATATGAATACAGGAAAAATGTTAAGTCTGAAGAGAAGAGATGTTTATGTGACAGAATATGTGCCACATTATTATTATTATTATTATTATTATTATTATTATTATTATTATTATTATTATTATTATTATTATTATTATTATTATTCAGGGGATGAACCCTATTCATATGGAACAAGCCCACCACAAGGGCCACTGACTTGAAATTCTTTAGGCTTCCAAAGAATATTAAGGAGCTCATTAGGAAGAAATAAGAGGAGGTGAAGGAAAATGCAGAATGAAGAGATCTCGCTTTTTAAAAAAGAAATAAATAAGTTAATAAAATAATGAATTCCACAGTTGCAAGCAAAAGGATTGACGGTGTGTGGTACTGAGCAGTAGGCCTAAGGCAGCGTAGAATTTAACAGAGAGAGAGAGAGAGAGAGAGAGAGAGAGAGAGAGAGAGAGAGAGAGAGAGAGAGAGAGAGAGAGACCATTAGCACATGACACCCTTTCCAACCGGCCAATGAAGAATTAGAGGAATTTATTTCTGGTGATAGAAATTCATTTCTCGTCATAATGTGGTTCGGATTACACAATAAGCTGTCGGTCCCGTTAGTTCCTCGTTGGGAGAGTGGGTTCCGTTCTCAGCTAGCACTCTCCCGGTCGCGAGTTCGAATCTCCGACCGGCCAATGAAGAATAAGAGGAATTTATTTCTGGTGATAGAAATCAATTTCTCGCTATAATGTGGTTCGGATTCCACAATAAGCTGTAGGTCCAGTTGCTGGGTAACCAGTTGGTTCTTAGCCACGTAAAATAAATCTAATCCTTCGGGCCAACCCTAGGAGAGCTGTTAATCAGCTCAGTGGTCTGGTTAAACTAAGATATACTTTTTTTCAACCTTCACTGGGGGCCAGGGCTATGAGCTAGCATCCTCATCCCAAAAATACTTGCTGAAACCTGAGGACAAATAAATAAAATATACATAAGTGAACATTATACGAGTATATTAAAAATAACCTCCTCTTTGTTGTTTGAACGGGAGTCCCACCAACATCTCGTCAACCCTGCCTACACACTCCACCACTCACCTCTATCTTTCAAACATTCCTGTCAAACTCTGTAAGCCTTCACTTCCACCTCACAAGCCTAAAAGGCACATCTTGTCCTTCCTCTCATTCTCACCACATTATCAAACCACCTTACAGTATTCCATTCTTATTAGCACTCATGCTATACTTACCTTTGTCATTTAAATGCACCAGGCATTCCGCTCTATTAGACCTAAGCACTGAATTGAATACCCGGTGGTTAGGCCCAGCCGAGTTCGAGATCCACCTGGGGCTGCTTCTGGGCTTAGGTCAACTTGGAGTTGACCTGGGGTTGGTCTGAGGTGGGTAGTAAAGGGCTTAGGGGTTGGGAACCTCAAACGAAAATGATCGTGAGAATTGGGAGGTTAATACTTTGGATCCAGCTTCTCTGGGGTTTTGAAAAGGAGTAGATATAGGTCTAAGAATATATATATATATATATATATATATATATATATATATATATATATATATATATATATATATATATATATATATATATATATATATATATATATATATATATATATATATATATATATTTATTATATAATCAATCAAGACGCTCGGCCTAAAGAGCCAGTCACGAGAAGAGTTAATGCATTCAGGCAAACAGCCGAATAAAATCGCTTGCAATTGCATTAATGTCTTGCAGAGGCCGGACTCTGTAAAATGATAAAGACGGCCGGATAAAATGGAAACAGGAGGCAGCAGGAGGCAGGAGGAGGAGGCAGGAGGCAGGAGGAGGAGGCAGGAGGTAGGACGAAGGCAGGAGGCAGGCCGGGCCTAGGGAGCCGTGATCGCATCCTTTCATTTAACTTTGAAAATAGCAATAAAAAGTGACACAACACATCTCCCGTTCTTTTTCCGGCGGAAATTTCTGGTGTAGTTTTGGTGGTCATGCCGCTTGCATGTATACGACGTATATAAAAAACAATCGATACAGTTTAATCTCTCCAAAAACACACACACGGGTCTCTATCAAAAGAATCAACCGAATAATAACCTGTTATTGGTGGAAGCAGCGAATCACCGGTTCTTTTTTCAGAATAAATCAATCAATATTTTTCCAATTTGATAGCCATCGTGAAGGGAGAGCGTAAAGTTGTTTGTGTATTTGTGCATTTACATCAATTAATCAGCCCCAAATGGCCAAACTGCTGCCAGGATTGATCGTAATCAACTCTGCTGTGTCGGCCGAATGGTTCCCCATTTGTTTGGCGCGTTCTCCTTTCCGTTGCGTCGCCTCGCTCCTCCGCCCTCCACGCACGCCCTTAGGCCCACGCTCGCCTCCACGCCGTCTGACGCCTCCTTCGGGCATCTAATGCACGGGAAAAGATTCCCTTCAAACCGAGGAATAAATTGTAATAAATTTAGATGTTATTTGTAAAAAAAGGGTGGCTGAGTGAGCGAAAAGATACGGGAGAGAGGCTCCGCCCCCCGCAACTGAGCAGTGATTGGTTGTGAATAGCGTGGACCGGACTCCCGGAGAGGCGATGGTTGCCATACGCGGATAAATCTTCCTTTTAATTCTCGTCTTCTGAGTAAGATTATGACTCTTCACCGGAGTGCATCTGCATCTAGAAAAGAAGTAGATTTCGAAGCTGAGGCCTAAAATCCCCTGGGGCGCCTGGCTAGAGGAGAGCGGGGGAATGAAAGAAAGAGTCCTTTGCGCTAAGTCATGGCATCACACCGGGTGAATGTTTTAATCAAGTTGGTTCAGTAGTGAATCAAAAGGAACTGGCTGTAGGGAGAGAGAGAGAGAGAGGGAGGGAGGGAGGAGAGAGAGAGAGAGAGAGAGAGAGAGAGAGAAGAGAGAGAGAGAGCCCTCTGTGCTCTATTTGGGCTTGTCCTTTTTATCTCGAAAGTTAATTTTTCCATCCGAATTGAATGGTCTCCGGGAGATTAGATAGTGGCGGTTGTGAAGGGAAGATGCACCGGGGTAAACAAATCATTAATTGCTTCTATAAACTTTGATTAGGAGAGCCGTTCCGTATATTATAGGCTTATAGAGACGACGGAGGCCGTAGACTTCGCCTTGACAGAGACTTTCCTTACTTACTCACTTACTCACTTACTTACTTACGTAAGTAGGTAGGTAGGTGTTTTCGATCGCGACAGAGAGACAGAGAGAGAATCTCCCTTAAACCATTTTTGACTCTGTACGGCTCAGCTCTCGCTGCTGTGGAGTGAGAGAGAGAGAGAGAGAGAGAGAGAGAGAGAGAGAGAGAGAGAGAGAGAGAGAGAGCAGGTTAAGTAATCATCGTATCTCTGTCACCGCTGATATATCATCTTGAATCAGACGAATTATCGACATTTCTCTGCCACCCTCTCCTCTTTTTCCTTCCTCTTCCCTCGTCCTTTTTTCTGAGAAATTTCCCGTCATCGAATCTGCCAACATTTCCCTCTTTCTCTCTCTCTCTCTCTCTCTCTCTCTCTCTCTCTCTCTCTCTCTCTCTCTCGTTTGCGCTTCTGTTCGTGTTTGTCTCTCATTCGCTCGTTTCATTCGCTTGCTTCTTCATTCGGCCTATTTTTATTTCTACTTTCTATTGAGACCTATATATATATATATATATATATATATATATATATATATATATATATATATATATATATATATACATATATATATATGTGTATATAATGCATAAAATATTTATATATACATATAAAATAGATATGTATATATAATATATATGTATATATATATATATATATATATATATATATATATATATATATGTGTGTGTGTGTGTGTGTGTGTGTGTGTGTGTGTGTGTATAGGAACTGGAATTATTACAATTACATATAAATGTGTATATATACATATACACACACACAAACACCCTTCACATACCAAATATACATAAAATACACGACATATATATTCGTGTATAAACGATTGCATATACATGTGTATAACTGTCTGAACATATACTAAAATAATGCTCTATGTTTACAGAAACAATTACTGCATGCTTGCAAGCATATGATACAAGCTGTGCGAGACAGTTCACACTTCAAACAGCCCACCTTGACTGCTATGGAACTATTAATACTCTCTCTCTCTCTCTCTCTCTCTCTCTCTCTCTCTCTCTCTCTCTCTCTCTCTCTCTCTCTCTAAGACTCGTGGTATCATTCTACCGTAATGCTTTCCGCAAATTAAGACAGGAACAATTTATTATTATTATTATTATTATTATTATTATTATTATTATTATTATTATTATTATTATTATTCCGAAGATGGACCCCTAATCTTATCGAATAAGCCCACAGGGGCCAGTGACTTGAAAATATTATTATTATTATTATTATTATTATTATTATTATTATTATTATTATTATTATTATTATTATTATTATTATTATAAAAACGTAAGTGAAATATTAAAACACAAGTTGAATTTTTTGTTCTTTTTAATCAAAAGTTTGGTCTAACTTTAAAAACATACTCTCGGGTACCGAATTTCTTGATTTGTCTCGATGCCTTGTTTTGTATTAATATTTGTCCACGTTGATTGATTGATTACTGATTGTTTGGTCCAATGACCTGGCACTAAACCGTTAGGTCAGGTTATTCAGTACCACAATATATTGTTATAAAATAAACATGAAAAAAATAAAAATTTCTTCAAAAAGAATAAACCAATTCTTGTACAAGTAAGTGTCACAAAACATCACAATACCTTGAATGATTGATTGGTTAATGTGTTCCATTAAATTACTCAGTACGACAATACGAAAAGGGAATTCCTATTATAAATGAATAGTTGAAAAAATTAATTTCCCTAAAAAGAATAAACTAATTCTGATGCAACTAGATAGCACAAAACATGCCAATATCTTTAATGTGTTCCCTTTTAAATTGCTGACATCAGCGTCAGCATTTAAAATTGATCTATAGCACCTAAGATATGGCGTCGCCTTCTTTCTCTCCTCAACGAATTATTATTATTATTATTATTATTATTATTATTATTATTATTTTTTTTTTTTATCATTATTATTATTATTATTATTATTATTATTATTATTATTATTATTATTATTATTATTATTATTATTATTATTATTATTATTTTTATTATTATTATTATTATTATTATTATTATTATTATTATTATTATTATTATTATTATTATTATTATTATTATTATTATTATTCAGAAGACGAACCCTATTCATATAGAACAGCCCACCACAGGGGTCACTGACTTAAAAGTCTTCAAGCTTCCAAAGAATATTAAGGTGTTCATTAGAAAGAAGTAACGGAAGGTAATGGGAAATACAGAAAAAAGAGATTACTCACTAAAAGAAAAAATAAATGAGCAAATTAATGAATATACAGATTAAAAATATAAGCAGATTAAGGGGTTTCCACAGAGATCACAAATTGGTGAATCTGTCACCTTGAAATAGGAAATTTGTGTGTCAGATTTGCATGACCTACCTTTAATGAATTGAATATAGAATTTAGGTCAAAGGCCAAGGCTGGGACCTACGAGGTCATTCGGCGCTGAAACGGAAATTGACAGTAAGAAGGGTTGAAAGGTGTAACAGGAGGAAAACCTCAAAGCAGTTGCGCTATAAATCAATTGTTAGGAGAGGGTGGAAAGTAAGATGGAAGAAAGAGAATATGAAAGGAGGTACAGTAAAAGGAATGAAAGGGGTTGCAGCTAGGGGCCGAAGGTACGCCGCAAAGAACCACAGAAATATAAATAGTTACCTCACTGTTACCTGCCAAATAGCTTATAACATTAATATAGAAATGTATATTATCATTTTTTATAGTTTTTCATTGATAGAAAACTGAAATTTTCTTTTCTGAGAGAAGGTGAAGATAAAACTATTCAACAAAGAGAAGAAAATCTGCTTATAATGATTTTTCTTATTCCTCCACTACAGATGCATTATCAAGCGTCTTTCTTTTCATTTTTAAAATAGGCCTTAGGAAATTCTTGGGGGATTTTCATTCTTCTTAAAAAGAAGATCAGGATAAAAAAAAATCTTGAACAAATGGAATAAAAAAAATCTGCTGATAATTTTTGTTTTAATTCCTCCACTACTGTGTTATCGAATATTATCTTCCATTTCATTTTTTTTATTTTTAAAATAGGCCTAAGGAAATTTCGGGGGATTTGAATAATTATCTACAAGCTTTTAGTCTCATCGTTCTCAATACTAACCACTCATTCTTTAGTTTTATAATCATGAATGCATTTACTGCGGTTAATCAATTTCTGTTTGAAGTCCTTGGTGTATTTCGACACTGAACCGGTCCTGTAGTTGAATTTCATCTCAACAACTCGATTCAAAATGAACAACTTGCTTATACTTAAAATATACCGAAAAATCTTACCGCTTTTCAAAACAGATTTCAATTTTGAGAGAACAGTTTCACTGACCGCGTCTCCTTCCGCCGCAGTGATTCTCAAACTGGGTGCCGTGGCACCCTGGAGGCAGTGCCTAGGGGTGCCACAAGATTGTCATGAATTTTGTCTTGGCTAGATCAACTCAGTGAACATTTGTCAAAATAAAAAAAAATTGCAGAAGTCTTCATATAGTTATTATCAATATGTCTACTCTAATTATATTTATCTAATTCTTCTGATATGCTCTTTGTTCGTACAGTATATTTCTGCATGGACGGTGTGCTGATTTTGGTTTGAGTACGGATAACAATTTTATTCATTAAATAAGGAGTTAATTCATGCGATATGGTGGGATGGTGAAGAAGGGGTGCCACAGTAATGATTAGATTATTTAGGGTGCCACAGTAAAAAAAAAAGATTGAGAACCACTGCGCTGATGTTTTGCAAATTATGAAAATGAATAACAACAAACCCTCTGGCCTTCTTATTATCTTCCCTGAGTATCCTTCATCAAGAGAAACAGTCAAGAACAGAATACAAAATTTAGGCCAAACAGCGAGCGTTGGGACCTATGACGTCATTCACTCTGAAACGGAAATTGAGAGTTAGGAGGTTTGAAAGGTGTAACAGGAGGAAAATCTCGCAGTTGCATTACATTCTCAACATTTAACATCTGATATTCCAATCCGCTCTTCCACTACATTCTCAACATTTAACATCTGATATTCCAATCCGCTCTTCCACTCCATTCTCAACATTTAACAACTGATATTCCAATCCGCTATTCCACTCCATTCTCAACATTTAACATCTGAAATTCCAATCCGCTATTCCACTCCATTCTCAACATTTAACATCTGAAATTCCAATCCGCTCTTCCACTCCATTCTCAACATTTAACATCTGAAATTCCAAGCTCTTCCACTCCATTCTCAACATTTAACATCTGAAATTCCAATCCGCTCTTCCACTCCATTCTCAACATTTAACATCTGAAATTCCAATCCGCTCTTCCACTCCATTCTCAACATTTAACATCTGAAATTCCAATCCGCTCTTCCACTCCATTCTCAACATTTAACATCTGAAATTCCAATCCGCTCTTCCACTACATTCTCAACATTTAACGTCTGACATTCCAATCCGCACTTCCACTACATTCTCAACATTAAAATCTAACATTCCAATCAGCACTTCTCAATGTAGCATGAAGTCACTTCCACGCGAACTAATTCATATCATTCCATTCGAAGACGCGAGTGCATCGAGGGTCCTCAGAGGCGCCTCAGTCCTTCAAAAGTTCCTTCGAATATCCTCAAGAGGATATATGAAGGACCTTAGTCCTTCCTAGAAAGTTCGTTGGTTTTCCCTGACCTTCAGTCATCTACCAACCCCCACGACCCCCCATTCTGGACATCGGAGGGGTGCCAGGAACGATGAAACTCCAATTAGTTCTCGTTCCGATGTTATCATCTTCGTCCCCCACAGAAACAATTATTCCTTTCTTCCAATTTCTAAGGATCATTTTTAGCGAGCGATACCTCGTCAGCAAATGCGATCTGCTCCTCACGTCGTCTCGGAAATAAAGCTTTTCATCGGGAACTAGTCGTTAACTTGTTTATTCATTCATTTTTAGCTTTCTGTAAAAGAAAGCTACTAAGATAGCTTTGTCTGTCCGTCCGAACTTAAAAACTACTGAGGCTAGAGGGCTGCAAATTGGTATGTTGATTATCCACTCTCCAATCATCAAACATACCAAATTGCAGCCCTCTAGCCTCAGTAGTTTTTAGTTTATTTAAGGTTAATGCTAATCATAATACTGCGTCTGGCAACGATATACGATCGGCCACCACCAGGCCGTGGTTAAAGTTTCATGGGCCGCGACTCATACAGCATTATACCGAGACCACCGAAAGATAGATCTATTTTCGGTGGCCTTGATTATACGCTGTACAGAAACCTCGATTGCGCTGAAGGAACTTCAGCACATTTTTTACTTGTTTAATCTCGTTCTTGGTTGCTGTTCATTAATTATCTATTCTATTTCTCTCATAGTTATACGTATATATTTATATATGTTCATTCTTTTTATATTTTTTTTTCAACTTTGTGGAAATTGACAGCACAACTAAATGTCCTCCAATCGTTTTCTACAGTGAGACTAAATGTCCTACAACATTCTCTCAGCACAACTGAATGTACTCCAATATTCTTCCGAAGTGAAACTAAATGTCCTCCAACATTCTCTGACAGTGCAACTAAATGTCCACTAACATTCTCTCACAGTGCAACTAAATGTCCTCCAACATTCTCTGACAGTGCAACTAAATGTCCTCCAACATTCTCTCACAGTGCAACTAAATGTCTTCTAACGAGCCATATCCTCAATACCGGCAACTTCATATCTCCCCTTCTGTAATCCAGTTCTTTTTTCTCCCTCACAATAATCACTCCCATCACTTCCTTAATATATCTTCTCTGGACCCTAAAAATATAGATAAAACAAAGATGGAAACTTCAGATAAATCAATCTTGTTCCTTTAAAACTCCAGTTAGTTGTACCACATGGACAATTTTCATTTTTTTTTTTTTTCTAATCTACTCCTGCTTCGTTTTACTTTATCTCAGTTAAGGAACTTGAATATTCTGATTCCTAACCTCTTAATAAACAATATTATATTATATATATATATATATATATATATATATATATATATATATATATATATATATATAATTGTGGATATACATTTTATATATTATATAAAAATTAACGTTTGTTTAGTTGTTTGGATCCTACAGAAATCCGAACCGCTTGACAGACCCAGACAAAATTTGGCACACAGCCCCTATGTTACCCCAGAAATATTTATAGCTCAAAATCAAACCCCTACCCAGTGACAGACATACAAACACGACAAAACAAATTAAATTTTCGTTTTTACGTCACCTCTTCCCTCATTGCTTTACGGGTTAATCCTTATTTTTCACCTGACGCTCCACCTTTTCTTCCAGGCGCTGTCAGGCGTATGATTAACCTACAACAATAGATCAAAATCTCCTATAAAATCAATTTTTTATCAGAATTTACGTGAATTTTGATCATAGTTTATGAAATTATTAATATATAATTGACCATTACCTCGATAAAATCAACATTGAAAATCTATATCGATTTAAATGAGGTTTGAAATGAATTATTGGCAACCAGAGTGATAAGGAGTAAGAGGCAGCGAACTAAACGGCTGCCAGTTTACCATATCTACAGGCCTTCTCCAGTCTATCTCAGCACATTATAAAATTGATCGAAGAACTAAATAACGTTTGCCATAACGAACATAGAATATGCATGAAAAAACGAAGCATCAACTTAAATTCAGTGATTCACACACTTTTATTCGAAATGGACACCTGGCAACTAAAGAATAACTACCAGTCAATTCGTACCTTGTGCTGCATTCCCGTCATTTAGAAAAATAAAATGTTTGTTTCAGGTTATTTGTTAGAATGATATATATTCATTTCTATCTTTTATCAAGGTGTATTTATTCAAAACAATAAATAACCGTTTGCCTTACATTCCTCCGCGAAGGGAATGTTTTTGTTTATGATACCTTGTAACGTCATTACCATAGGTACGAGCTGACCGTTAGGTGCCAACTTGTTTTGTACAGGTTGATATATTTGCCGTATGAACATGCATAGCGGTAATTTTTTTGCTATCGTTCCATGTACCCTTATATTAAATGCTACGTTCACATATCTGATGTCATTATAGTTAATGAGCTTAAATTAACGTCCCTAAAACTAATATAAAGCATACGTATCACTGGAAAATGTTTTGCAAATTTTTTTCGTATTTCACCAAAAATCGCTCAACAGAGATACCTAATTTTTTTTATTCAGCACAAAAGTAAAATAAATTGCCTCTCTTTTGTTATATAATTCATCGTTATTTGTGTTAGGTGTGATATAACAAAGGGCAGTGAAACTAAGGCAAAATGTGCGAACGAGTTGGGGTTATCTGTATGTGACAAAAATATCACAAAAATAGGTACACTGAAATATCTCATTTTTATTAACACGATGAGAAAATCCAATAATTTACGTTTCCAATAAATTCCGCTGACTGATGAGGAGCTGGAAGACTAACTGCTGAAGCGATTCAGCAAAAAGGGGTAAAAGAGTATAAGTATAATCTAAATATTTCGGATTAAAACAAAATGACGTAAGTTCTTATACAATATTAATGAACGAGTTTAAATTAGAACCTTGGAGAGAGAGAGAGAGAGTTTATAGGTTGTTATTCAGAGTTTTCCTGGACAGCGCCAGGTTAGTCAGCTAGTATATAGTATCAATATGTATATGTAAGTATATATATATATATATATAGTATATATATATATATATATATATAGTATATATATATATATATATATATATATATATATATATATATATATATATATATATATATATATATATATATATTATATATATATATATATACACAATATACACACATTTATACAATATATATACATAAACATATATATATATACATACAGTATATATACTGTATACTAGCTGACCAACCTGGTGCTGTCAGGGAAAACTCTGAATAACCACCTATAAACTGCTCTCTCTCTCTCTCTCTCTCTCTCTCTCTCTCTCTCTCTCTCTCTATATATATATATATATATATATATATATATATATATATATATATATATATATATATATATAATATATATATATATATAATAATATATATATAAAATAAAGTTAAAACAATGTTCCCATATATTTTCCCTGTCACATATATTCATGGGACATCAAGATCCCTTTCTAAGCTAACACGTCACGCAACAATTATATATACCTAAACGTTCCCTTCTCCTAACTGCTCCCAGAAACAGCCTTAGGAAATTCCGATTTCCCAAAGACAATATTTTGACAGCTATCTATCTCACTGGTAACATGTAAGATGGTCTAGACTTCGCAGCTTACCTAAATTGTAGGAAAGACGGTGGTACTGAGGCGTTTCTTCCATAAATGACTTATTCTCTATTTTTGCAAAGATGAAGTGTCATCTGCAGAATCTGTTATTATTATTATTATTATTATTATTAATTATTACGACCCTATTATTATTATTATTATTATTATTATTATTATTGAAACAAGACCACTGTAAGAGGCTATAATGGCGAGAATTAAAAGCCACAGTGGATTTTAATTCTCATTATTATTATTATTATTATTATTATTATTATTATTATTATTATTATTATTATTATTATTTTCTTTTTTCATTATCACTGTCATTAGTATCACTATAGAGCTTGACTATTTTCAATTTTCGCATTTAGCCCTCTGGACCTGACTTCAGTAACCACCGAAGGTCCCTAGCTGCAAATTAATTGTATGCAATCTGTTTTTTTGTTATTATTATTTTTTATATTTTTAATTTTTCTGTAAAAGAAAACTATTGTGCCGGCTTAAGTTCCCACGTTTAGACTGGTCTCAAGCTTATTATTTCTCAATGAAAGAATTGTTTCATTCTAAATATCGATTTAATTTTTTACTTTAGATAAGATATACTAGGCGGGAAGATGAACTATACTTGTTGGTTTTTTTGGTGCAATTACAGTTTTTCTAACCATTCGCCCTGTTATATATATTAGATATATTATATGATACTATAACCATTGTTGATGATTTTATATATACATATATATAGTTTTAACTGAATCCGAAAATATGGAACGTGATGAATATATAAATTGCTAAGTAAAGGACGATAAGTATATATATCCGTTATATCCTTATTATTTTGTATTTATTTATATATATATATATATATATATATATATATATATATATGTATATATATATATTTTATATTATACTTTTATTATATATATATATATATATATATATATATATATATATATATATATATATATATATATATAATCTTTAAAACTTCCTCTGTCTACAGACTTCGGGTCTGTCGTGTTACCATTGCTGGAATACAGTTCTCCAGTCTGGACTGAAGGAGAATCCTGGATCTTTGTCTAGCAGAGAAAATTGCGCTACTCGATCATTTTTTTCTCTAATATTGGCCCCTGTAGGCATTACTTAATGATCTTTGCAGCGTCCCTTCGACCCCCTAGCTGCAACCGCTTTCATTCCTTTTACTGTCGCTCCGTTCATATTCTCTTTCTGACATCTTCCTTACCTCAGCTCTCTCCTAACGATTGATTCATAGTAAAATTGCGAGGTTTTCCTCCTGTCACACCTTTCAAACCTTTCACTGTTCAATTTCCGTTTCAGCGCTGAATGCCCTCGCGGGTCCCAGCGCTTGGCCTGTGGCCTAAATTCAATACTCTGTTCTGTTCGCTTCCTAGTGACGCAACAAAGTTGAATTATAGCAATTTCTTATATATTACAAACCATAGAAGAATAGAATAGGATATAGATCTTGGACCAGTGGCCAAGCACTGTGACCTACGAGGTCACTCAGAGCAGAAAGAGAAAATGAGAGGAACAAAAAGGCTTGAAAGGTGTAACAGGAGGAAAACCTTCATTAGGAGAGGTTGGAGGAAAGTAAGATGGAAGAAAGAGAATATGAACGGAGGTACGGTAAAAGAAATGAAAAGGGTTGCAGCTAGGGGGCTAAGAAACGGACACTGCAAAGAACCTTAGTAGTGCCTACCGTGCACCGCGTGAGGTGCACTGACGGCACTAGACCCCCCTACGGGATTGTCTCCCAGTAAGGCAACAAAGTTGAATTGCAGTAATTAAAATTTATAATGCCTAAAAGTATCCTGAGGTATAAAATCAGGTTGGTATTCACTTGAGGGAATAGGGTTGCAGCGTTTCACCTTGAACGGCTTTATTCCACCATTTTATTATTATTATTATTATTATTATTATTATTATTATTATTATTATTATTATTATTATTATTATTATATTAGAAGCTGAACCCTATTCATATGGAACAAGCCCACCACAGGGGCCATTGACTTGAAATTCAAGCTTCCAAAGATTATTATTATTATTATTATTATTATTATTATTATTATTATTATTATTATTATTATTATTATTATTATTATTATTATTAACAAGCCCAGGATGAACCACTAACTTTTAATGGAACTTCCAAAGAATACCAAAGGCGTTCATTTAGAATATGTAAAAAAGAAATAAGAAAGAGAGATTCATTAGAAAAAAAAAAATAAATTAATAAATTACCAAATAAACAGATACGTTCACTGGTAATCACATGTGTATAAATATGCTTAGACGTTGATGATTGAAAGACCTCCGAGAACGACTATTGACAGATCTCTCTCAACCCTTTATCTACGACAAAAAAAAAAAAATGTTCTTAATCAAAACACGAGGCGGAAATTAGTGGAAAACTACATGAAATTCGTAACGGCCATAAAAAAGATTCATTTAAAACTGTTTGGATAAGTTGAACGCGAGAAAAATGTCAAAAGTGGAAAATTCTCTCTCTCTCTCTCTCTCTCTCTCTCTCTCTCTCTCTCTCTCTCTTTTCTCTTTTAGATGACATCCCGTGAATGCTTTTAATCAAGTCGTTCCCGGTTGGCATTTAATACTCTCAACTGAGCCATTATCACGTCTAAAGAAGCAAGTGAAATCCTTTAAAAGATATAAATGTTCATATAGTAGAATCTCTCTCTCTCTCTCTCTCTCTCTCTCTCTCTCTCTCTCTCTCTCTCTCTCTCTCTCTCTCTCTCTCTCTCCTCCGTCGAAATTATATCGTCATCTGGAAGTGGGTTAAGTTTTCAGTTACTTGTCTCGTTTCCCAATCTTTTTCTGATTTTTGTTTGTGTTTTTCCCTTATCGTTTCTAAATCTCTTATTCTGGTTTTTTGTTCTCGTTATTTTTTGATGCCGGGAAGATACTAGAATTAAATGTCCCTCGTTTGGACGCGCTGACAAAAACGAGCGACCAAAATGAATCACGTAAAGTGGCCATGTCGTCCCAGCGTTCCGTCCGACTGAAAAACCGAAGCAGCAAGATATCGGATAAGTAGTAAATCATTTCGACAAAATGGTTTAAAACGTCAGTCCGAACGTCCAAACGTCTGCCTGCCTGACGAGGGGGGGGCGGAAGGGGGTTGGGGTGGCATTTCTATTTAGCCTTTTCCTATCTCTATCCATCGCAACGTGATTTATAAAGCGAAAGACAGAATTTCGTTGACGTATTTGAAATGATTTCTCTTGGTCGACTCTGATAGATTACGAGGCCGGAGGCGACGTTATAAAAGCGGCCGTGGGGCCGGGGCGCGCAAGACCCAAAATGCCGCGACGGCGTCGGGTGAGCGGGATGGCGACGGGGAGTCACGCCAGAATAACCTTTAGCCTGGAGGGCCGCAGGGGCGGGATTGGCGCGTCGGGGTGAAAAAGGGGCAACCGAGGCTACCTAGTTTGCTTTCAGATAGAAGCAATTACTTACAACTCCGGTCAATTGGAGGGAAACCGTCTTTGCGACGAGGACTTGTAAGGGTCAGATTCGTCCCGCCGCCGACGACCCAGATGACTGGACAAAAACGAATAGAAACTCACTTTGTTGGGAGTTTTGGGCATTTCAAAATTAAGTTGCAGAAAAGATGCGGAGGGTGACTTAGGCAGCGGACTTTCCATCGGGAGGGAGGGAGGGAGGGAGGGAGGGAGAGAGGGGATTGTATTATAGGAGTCTCTGGTATCTTTTCTCTCCTTTTTACTTGACAGTTTCGAAAAGTTCATGCGAAAAATCACCTGCGCCTCTGGATGAAGAACCGAAGAAGTTCTTCTTCTTCTTCTTCTTCTTCTCCATCCATCCAGCAGAGGCGATTCTTTTTTTCTAACTACCTTTTAACGGACTCTCTCTCTCTCTCTCTCTCTCTCTCTCTCTCTCTCTCTCTCTCTCTCTCTCTCTCTCCTTTACCTTTCCGCTGATGGAATGGACTCGCTAAAAGGGGTGATTGGTGAACCTTCTCCAGGTATATCAGAGCCGCCATTTATAAACTGATTCCGGTAATTTTGCAACGGCTGTTCGTTCATGTAGAGAAAATGTTCTAGAAAGTTCATACAGTCCGGATGTGTTAGCGCTTGGCATGTTCCCTCCTCTCTCTCTCTCTCTCTCTCTCTCTCTCTCTCTCTCTCTCTCTCTCTCTCTCTCTCTCTCTGAATGGTATTTAAAGAGTATGGTAACAATTCTTAAGAAGGCATAAAACTAGTCATGAAATATTTGGTACGAATAATACGGGATTTATAATGAATCTCTCTCTCTCTCTCTCTCTCTCTCTCTCTCTCTCTCTCTCTGAATAGTATTTAAGGAGTATGGTAACAATTCTTAAGAAGCATAAAAACAGACGTGAAATATTTAGCACCAGTAATAATATGGGAAAATAATCTCTCTCTCTCTCTCTCTCTCTCTCTCTCTCTCTCTCTCTCTCTCTCTCGTCTATGGGAACATAAATCGTTTTGAATAGTATTTAAGAGTAAATGGTAACAATTAGAATCGAACTGAACATAGAAGCCAAAAAACAGACGTGAAGGTTATTCAGCTGAAAGGGAAACTGACAGTAAGGTTTAAGGGTAATGATAATGCACAAAAACAAGTATTAGAGAAGGTTGAGGAAAGTCAGGTGGAAGAGAGAATACGAACGGAGGTCTCTCTAAAAGAAATAAAGTCTAAATGCTCGAAGTTTCTCTCTCTCTCGAGTTCTCTGTACAGTGTAATCAAGGACCGAAACATAAATCTCTCGGTGGTTTATAAAAAATCCTAATCAAACATAATCGTTGCCAAGAGGTTAAACGTTTAATTTACTGGGGCTAGGGGCTGAGAATGTTTGATGACTGATCAACATATCAATTTAGCCCTCTAGGCTCAAAGTTTTTAAGATCTGAGGCGAACGGGACACAATACTATTAAAGAAAAGGTAAAAATTCAGCGCTGAACTGCAAAGCATTTTAGTAGAAGGTTTGAAATTATTATTAATTAGGATTTGGCAGAAAACCTCTTTTTAAACAGGTTCTATGAAACAATAGAGAATATTATTGCTGCTTCAGCTGCATTTATTTTGTAGAAGACTTTTTCTATTTTCCTTATTCAGGTGGAAGAGAGAGAATACGAACGGGGGAAAAGTCAAAAAGAAATACAGTTAGTTATATACAATTGTTGCCGACGTTTTTCGGCGACTCTTCTGTCATTTTCAGCGGGAGCTAGTAGAGGACTGGCAGATTCAAGGTCCCTGAATTTACCGAAAACAGATCTATCTGATTGGTTGTCTCAGTCAAGCCAAATTTCTGTTTGAAGCTCGATCCTGACAGATCTTCGCAACCTGGGAATGTCATTCATTCCAGCGTTCCCACGGCCTGCCGTTGCGTGATGTCGTTGCCGGCTGACATCATCGGTAGATTATTGGCTGCGGATGAATGATGTCATTTAACGTTTAGTGGGGATTGTCTCGAAGGGCGCCTCGCTCATCAGGGGCATCTCCATTTTCAGGGTTGTCGTTTTCAGGTATTCGTTGGTTGGTGGGTGTTTGCATTATTCTTCTTAAATTGGAGGGTGGAGGATGCCTCCTGCGTCAATTCATACCAATGAGGAGCGCCTCTAGCATGACCCCGCTGAAGCCCGTGTATAAATTCAGAAGGACCTCAATCTGCCAGTCCTCTACTAGATCTGAGGGCGAACAGGACGAAACGCCAGCGGCAACAATAGAACCAACTGTTAGAATATATAAAAAAAATCCAGATTTTGACTTTTCCCCCAAAATGACTCGACCTGCAATGAAGTCCGCAATAATTTTAGAAAAAGTCTTCCAAAATAAATGCAGCTGAAGGCAATAATATTCAATAGGATTTTATTATTATTATTATTATTATTATTATTATGATTATTATTATTATTATTATTATTATTATTATTATTATTATTATTATTATATTATTATTCAGAAGATGAATACCTATTCATATGGAACAAGCCCACCACAGCGGCCACTGACCTGAAATTCTTGAAGCTTCCAAAGAATATTAAAGTGTTCTTTAAAAAGTAGTAACAGAAGGTAATGGGAAATAAAATGAGGAGAATCACTTATTAAAAATGAAAAAAATAAATGGACAAATTAACATATAAATAGATAAAAATCCAAATAAATTGTTAAAACAAAGAATTGAATTATTTTATATATATATATATATATATATATATATATATATATATATATATATATATATATGTGTGTGTGTGTGTGTGTCTCTTAGCTACATTTCCTTTCATTCATTTACTGTTCCTCCTTTCATATTATCTTTCTTCCATCTTACTTTCCTGCACCCTCTCCTAACAACTGATTCATGTTGCGACTGCTTTGAGGTTTTCCTCCTGATACGCCT